>NC_058166.1:8757022-8759522 GCF_020080835.1 Cotesia glomerata | reverse complement strand
AGTTCTTTTCGTTAAGAAGTAGTTTAATACGTGTTCATCAATAATTGAAAACAAAAAATATCGAACAAATTTTAATTTAATTAGCTATTAAAAATAAGCTGTTGATTTTTTAAATTCGACAAAAAATCATCTTTGTAGAGAAATTAATTTCCTCTAAAAACCAAGGGTTTTTTTATATTTGGTATATTGAATTTTCTATAACCAAAAAATAAGTGAAAACTTTTTATGAAAATTTTCTTTAAGAAAGCGCTAACTGAAAAATGAAGATAGAGGCTCAAATTTTGACACAATTTTTTCAAAACTCTCAACGACATTTTGATATGGGGACCGAAAAAAAAAATCGTCGATTTATTTTACTATATACAGAGTGTCCCAGTAGTAATGGACGCCTTTGTAGCATCTCCCACAAACAAAATAATTCTGAGATGAAAAGTCCTTAGCCACTTTTAATCAGACGCATAGATAACCAATTATTAATCAAAATAACGTCCTTTATGTTAGAGAGAGAGCACTAGTGTCAAGTCAAGTGTTCCAACAAAGACGCTTGCACGTGTGAAGGTGTAAGTAAATATGAGTGACTACGTTAGCTATAGAAACTAGTTAGTCATACAGTTAGTTATGTCTTTTGTTTGGCACATATTTTACTGGGACACTGGCGCTCTTTCTCTAACAAATAAAGAGACGTTATTTTTAATTAATAATTAATTATCTATGCGGTTAATTGAAAATGGCTAAGGACTTTTCATCTCAGAATTATTTTTTTCATCAGATGCTGCCAATGGCGTCCGTGAGACTTTTGGGGACACCCTGTAGATATATATATATATATATATATATATATATATATATATATATATATATATATATATATATATATTAGAGTGGTCCAAAAAAAAAAAGTTTTTTGCCTATCATCTTAAAAGCTTCTCTAAGGTATAAAAAAATTCCCTTTAAAGCGCAGCTTGATATCTCAATTCTTTATGAAGCTCAATGAATTTTTATTTTCCCATTTAAATAACACGTAAACAAATTTTATTTATGTTTTCAACCGGTAAAACTACGAAAAGTTTTTTTTTTGTATTTTTCGTCAACTATTCTTGTAGGAAATTTAATTTTCTACAAAAAAGTACTGAGGTAGTTTCTTCGTAATCTTAACGAGTAAAAAGTTATTAAGCTCTTAATACTCGCACAAAAGAAAATTTGAACCAAGATAGTTTCAAAGCATCTTTTCGAAAACTTTTTTGGTAACTGCATGTATTTATTTTAAAATTTATCAAACTAGACTGTTTCTAATATAATTAACACATGTCTTTTGGTGAAGTATTAACTGTGAATTATGAATAATTTTTCTCATTACAATTTGGATATTTTTTCCTATGAGCAATGATTTTTTAAAATTGAACTTGAATTTCATTACGGAATCTGAATCAAGAGCAAGCTAGTACTTCCGGATGTATACTGAATTCAATTTTTTTATTTAAGAACATGTTAGACAGGTGAATATTTAAATTTTGAACATGATGCTGGGACGCTTTTTGACCGAATGAAAAATCATGAAACTTTGCAGGAGAACGTAAATAGAAATCCTTCGTGAATTGATTCTTTTATTTTTAAATTTAATCATTGAAAAAAACAAATGATAAATAAACAGGTAGAGTTCTTGCGTAAAACTGCCTTAATCTCAGGAGTCATCACATATTTAAGTAAATAAGCTTGACTATGAAGAAATTGCCAATAAACATACAACCAATATAATCTTTGAGACTGATTTAATTTTTTGGTTATTTCTTATTTTAGTTTATATTACTTATGACATAATTATTAAAATGCAGCTAGGTTAGGGTTAAAAACTAATTATCAACAAAAAATTTAATTTACTTTATATCTTCATGTAGGCCGCAAGAGAGTGCTAAAAGTAAATTATCTAGTTGAATTTTTTTAAGCAGTGGTTAGAGTATTTACAAAGTGTGGTAATCTCCTTCAGTGCATTTTACATGTGGTTCAAATAAACAAACCAATATATTAAATTGTCATTTGTTGTCACTGGTCCAGACTGAATTACCGATATCAGACTGTATACCATGTTTTTAAGAAAAAAATATAAATTACATAATCAAATACTTTGAAACAGAAAATGTGATACAACATGGATTCTACAATCATATCTGATTAAATTTTCTTTTATTGCGAGTATTTAAAGCTTAATAACTTTTTACTTGTTAGGATTACGAAAAAACTACCTCAGTACTTTTTTGTAGAGAATTAAATTTCCTACAAGATAATGACGAAAAATAAAAAAAAAAAAAAATTAGGAAAACGGTTGACCCTAAAGGCCATCCTTGCAACTTCCCGCTAATTCCGTTAATACCTGGGCACTTAAAATTGCACCTATAAGTCTTACATTAAAATTTCTAGTCGGGTAAGAAGTTTTTGAGCTCTTCGAGCTCAAAAATACAATCTATGTGTTGTTTTGAGCTCTCCAAGCTCGAAAAGATACCTT
>NC_058166.1:8739256-8756922 GCF_020080835.1 Cotesia glomerata | reverse complement strand
TAAAAGTTAATCCTGTCTTAAATATATATATATATATATATATATATATATATATATATATATATATATATATACATGTTATTAATAATTCTATTTATATTTAATCATTTTCAGTACTGCAAAACCACCAAAAACCAAAGCAGAGTATCAAAAAGCGTATAGGGAACGCGAAAAAGCTAAAAAAAATGAAAATAAGCAAGAAAGGTAAAATATAAAGCAAAGATATCCTCTAAACTAATGAAAATATTTAAAAAGTTTATTGATTATTTTTTTAAATAATTAAAAAAATTCTCCCTTCAATTCCAAACATTTAAACATATATAATTCTATTTTTTTTTCACTAATCATTTTTAGTTCTGCAAAACCACCAAAAACCAAAGCAGAGTATCAAAAGTAGTATAGAGAACGCCAAAAAGCTAAAAGGATAAACGGACAATATCAAGCAAAAATATCTAGTAAACTAATGAAAATATTTAAAAATTTTATTGAATATTTTTTTTTTTAATTTTAAGTTATTTTTTTTAATTTTAAGTTAAAAAATTCTCCCTTCAATTCCAAACATTTAAATATATATATATATATATTTCGATAATTCTATTTTTATTTCTATTTTTCTATTTCTATGTAATTTTATGTTGTCAAACAAAAATAAAGAGACATATTTTGTTATTTTAGTTGATAATTTGAATTACGATGTTTTTTTATTTTAAGTAATTTATTATTTTCTAAAATACTGAATTTCCTAAATACTTTCTTTTACTTAAATAAAAACTAATCAGCAAAATTTAAGAGAAAAATCAAGAAAACCTACATAAAATTGAGCACGATTTTTTTTGCAATTTGTGTCGATTCTACATTAGCCGAAGGAACTTCGTTCCTACCTGGTATCCCACGACACCACATCATTTTTTTTTTCAAGCTAGATTTCTGGAAGTCGAGACTTTTTTTCAGAAATTTCCTCCTCTTTAAGGATCTTTTTTCCTATTTTTGATATCACCAATAGTTATTGAGTTCCCGGGAAAAAATGATCAGACCTGACCATGCCTGTTCATGTATGATCAGGCCTGAAATTAGATATGATCATGCCTGTCCATGCTTGTTCATGCCTGCTCATGCCTGAAGCGTCAAATACGCTCAGGCCTGATTAGGCCTGTCCATGTCTAAAGAGTTAAGTACGCTTAGGTCTGATCATGCCTGTTCATGTCTGATCATGCCTGTTCATGTCTGATCAGGCCTGTTCATGTCTATCCATGTCTGAAGGGTTAAATACGCTCATGCCTGTTTATGTCTGATCAGGCCTGTCCATGCCTATTCATGTCTGATCAGGCCTGTTCAGGTCTGATCAGGCCTGAGCGTACTTAACGCTTCAGACATGAACAGGCATGGTCAGGTCTGATCTTTTTTTTCTGGGTGGATCTGATCAGACTTGCATAGTCAGAGATGTGATAAAAATTTTTTCTTTGACGAAAAAAATTTTTTGGTCATGACGAAATGTGCAAAATTATTTGTATCATTACGTTTAAATGATTTTGAAATAAAAAATTTGTTAAATTTCCTAAGGGAAGTTTTGGCCTGCTCTGCTCCTGCCTAATATTAAAATCATTACTTATTTTATTATTTAAATAAATATGATGTTATAATGAGATTCGGTTAAATAAATAAATTATAACTATCAAAATATATTACAAAATCAATTTTTATATTATATTTATGATAAACTTATTTGATAAGTTATGTACTTTATAGAATTTTTGTCACATAAGATAGCAGCACAGCAGGCGGGAACTTCAAGGCGCACGGATATCACCAAAGTTAAGCAGCATTGAGCGTGGTTAGTAGTTGGATGGGTGACTGCTGGTGTTACAGCCGTACAATTGTACGTAATCGTTTTTTTTATTATATTTTAATTCATTATAGAGAATTTCGTATGACTCTATCACGTACTATATCTATAAAATTAAGCAAAATAATTAATTAAAAGTAACAATGGGCTTTCAGACCTGACCATGTCTGATCAGGCCTGATCAGGTTAATTCATGCCTGATCAGGCATGGTCATTTTTCAGGCCTGATCAGGCCTGAAGACTCATGCCTGTTCATGTCTGATCAGGTCTGATCATATTTCCCGGGTTATTTACGAAAAACTGAGATTTTTTATTTTGGTTATGTTTCTTGTTAATAACAAATTGAAATTTTCATTAAAAAAATAAAAAAATAACATTATTTGCAGAATTTAATTCCGCATCGAATGAGTGATTGTTCATATTTTTATCACAATTTCTAAGATTTTTATTAGCAAATTTACACAGGGTTCTCACAAAAATTTCCGTTACTGTGTAGCATGGTAATGGTAATCGTTCTAACATAGGAATAAGTTCTATTCTTTTCTTTTCGTGTATGTAAAAAATTAGGAAAACGATTGACCCTAAAGGCCATCCTTGCAACTTCCCGCTAATTCCATACTTAATCGCTCAACATTTCACTTATTTTGTTTTTGAGCTCTTCGAGAAAGCGGCATTCGACGTAGTTTTCTGAGCTGTTTGGAGGATCTTAAAGCGCGAACTGATCAGACTAAAAACTTCATAGAAAGTTTGAAAAAAACATTTTTTTAATTTTTTTTGACAACGATATCTCAGGAACAAATCAACCGATTTTGACCAGGCCAGCAGCGATCGACGTGGTTTTTTGATGTTAAGAGCTGATTGATTTTTGGAACCGGTTGGTAAAGCCGTTTAAAAGTTATTCCAAAAAACCCTCGTTTGAAAAAAAATTTTTTAAGCTTTCTTGAGATTTTTTGAAATCTACCGATCCAAACCGGTTTAAAATCACAGGAAATCTAAGTTTGATGAAACTCTTTAAGACGCCACTAGTTTGGTTCCAATCGATCAGCCGTTCAAAAGTTATCTACAGACTCGGTAGAAGTCTGGCGCCAAGTACCGTTCAAACGCCAGCCTACCGAGTACTATACCGAAAGCAGAGACTGATTTTAGGGTTAGAAAATTTTATATATTTATTATAATAATTATATTAAAAGTTATGTTTTTTAATAATAGACTACATCTTAATAAACTGGTAATCATAACCTTTTGACATACTTTTTAATGAATTCTATTTTTAATTAATAAATTTAAGCAGCACAAACTATAGCAACGTAAATTTTTAGTTTTAGAACTTTTTTCGGTGCAAAATCTGACATTCATAGACTATAAAAAATGCTTATGTGCAGTAATTTCATAGGTAGACCGGAAACTCCAGTCTAAAATTGAGTTTTAACAGTTTCTATTTCTACACACTAGAGTGCGACGCGAGAAATTTTACATACACTGTAGTAACTGGATAAGTAAACTTTAGGCGCCAAGTTTTAGAATGCCAGACGTAACTGTGGGATTATCTTTTTCGGTCATTAAGGGCCAGATTTTTCTATACAGGATTAAAATTATTATATTTCATAAAAAATATATTTATAATAATAATTTAAGGATGTGTCCACGTTTATAAGACTCATTTGAATAACATTGGCACTTTACAAAAAGATGTGTAATCCGAACAAAAACAGTTTCACTGTAAAAAAAACCGTGCCAAGTCCACGTTCATAAGACTTCGAAAAAAAATAATCGTTTTTTACAAAAAAATGTGAAATCAAAAAATCTCCAAGTACTGTTTATAACTTTATTAAAAATATGAAAAAAAGTTAGTAGCAAGTTTAAAACTTAATGAAAATCTTTTTTAACGTACTTGGCGTACATCATTGAGTACCTCAAATTTTTTCGTGAGCGATATTTAATTTCATGTGCACAAACATATAGAAAACGTTAATGTCTTAAGTTCAAAAAATTTGGGAATTTTAGACCGAATCAATCGGTCTAGCCGTTTAAAAGTTATTCCAAAAAAACAACATTTGAAAAAAAATTTTTTGTTTTTTTTTTTAAGATTTCTCAAAATATATCGGTCCGAATCGGTCCAAATTATATACAAAATCTAAGTTTGGTCAAGCCCTTTTGAATGGCGCCAACCGCGTTGAAATCGGTCAAGCCGTTCAAAAGTTATAAGAGGGTCACATACACACACACACACACACACACACACACACACACACACACACACACACACACACACACACACACACACACACACACACACACACACACACACACACACACACACACACACACACACACACACACACATGCAGATATACGGACATCATCGTGGAAACATTCAGGGAAGCTTCCTAGGACCTCAAAACGTCAACATCCGTTGAATACTCGATTTTCGAAAAACGGGGTAAAACCAATAACTTCCCGGATTTTAAAAATTTTCAATTTTCTTAGCGGAAAGTAAGAACTTCTTCACACTAAAACAACGTACGATTTATTTAACTTAGATTAATAAATTAATAAGCTAAAGTGTATAAAAATACCAACATAAGTGACGACGCAAAGGTATAAGAAAAATAATTTAACTTACGATCTATTTTTTTTTTCTAGGATTCATCAGAATTAGTTAAAATCAATTGTTTAATAAACGATATTATTTGAAAAACCATTGTCTCTATTTACATTCAAATACCTTTATTTAGAATATATCATTGTGTATTTGCGCTTGTTAAAATTAACATAGTATAGCTAACTTCAAAGTGGCTTGTTTGTGATGTAAATTTTTTTTTTCTAGAATCAAGATAATTTTTTTATCAATAGAAATTTTTATCGCAAATATTTTCAAGTTAATTGATAAAAACAAATTTTCTTTACATGTCTTTGTAGTTTTGCAGAACTTAAAAGATATACAGTTTTAGAAGTTACCCTTTCAGCTTTCATAAAACAATACACAAAAATTATCGAGAGACATTTAAATGTATTTATAATAAATTATTCTAAAAAGTTAATGTTTATCTAGTTTCCAGAACAAAAAAATGTAGGCAATTTTCGCGACAAAATTTTTTAAGCACTTGAACGTTGTAAAATTAACAATAATAATAAAAATAATAATTGCCATGACAAAAGAAATGATAATAATATATACACCGGCACACAAAAAAAATTAAGTAGAATGTGCATTTGACCGGACCTACCTAAGGGTACGTATTTTGGTCCGCTAAATCCGAATTCGAGGTCAGTTTGACCCCTACACCCTCGAAATTTCAAGAAAACTTCGAAAAACCGTAAAAATGATGAAAATCGGCAGTTTTAATGATAAAAAAATTTTTTGGGACTAAACTAAGCTTGATTTTCATGTATTTCGATCCGCTGAATATGAATCGAAACTTTATTGAGACCACGAGCCGTTTTAAATGTAAAAAAATCACACAAAGCCTCCAAAATTCCGAAAAAAGTATTTTTTTTTTTGTTTTTTTACTCTCGTTTTTGACTTTTGAAGACTTAATTGCTTGTGCCTGTAACCAGGGCACCTCCAGGTGGTGACGGTGGGCAACAGAACCATCTGGCAGAGTCCCTGGGTTAATGGCGTGTGTGCCGTCATGGCAGGTACAAGTGATAAGTACTTTACGATGCAGGGAGTCGAAGCCCCAGTATCGGCGTCTGGTCAGGGTGAGAAAGCAGGCTCGCAGGCGTCGTCATCAAGCGAATGCAGCTCTTCAGAAGTGGGAAACTTGGCTACTGGAGAGTATACTATTACAAGAAGTAATTCTCATCTGTGTAATAAAAGTCCTGATTCATTTTGTTACATTTGTGGAGAATTCAATTTGGAAAGGAATCGAAGATCGTTATCTGATAAGATCAAACAAATTTATGAAAAGTTTACAGAATTGTTATTTCTGTATGACAGATACTACCGGGTTCACCTGGAATACAAAAAACAAAATTGTATACGCCAATGTTTCATCAGCTATTAAGCCACAAAAAATAGAAGTTGTCAAGGAAATTAATACGGTTGAAGAAATGGATGTAGAAGAAGACGATACGCTAGTTGAAGAAAGTTCGGAAGAAGAATATTCAGAAGATGAAGAGTACTTACCTGGCGGAAAAACAAAAGACCCTGAAACGTTTAGCCGAGAAGAACTTAATGATCTGGTTCGACTTGGCTTTACCGAAAGATGGAGCTGAATTACTTGCGTCAAGGTTGAAAGAAAAACATTTGTTGGCTAAAGGTGTATCAGTGACATTCTATCGAAATAGGGGAAAAAAATTCCGGAAATTTTTTATGAACGACGATCAAAATTCGGTGGTATACTGTTCAGATGTTAAAGCTTTAGTTGATGAATTGAAACCGAACACGTATAAGGACGATGAGTGGAGACTTTTTATCGATTCATCGAAACGAAGTCTTAAAGCTGTTTTGCTTCATATTGAGAATTAATTTGCGCTGATTCCAATAGCTCATTCGACAAAACTGAAAGAAACTTATGAAAATTTACAGATTGTATTGGGAAAAATAAATCATTCAGAGCATAACTGGAAAATTTGTGGAGATCTCAAAATTGCAACACTTCTTTTAGGTCAGCAATCGGGATTCACCAAATATCCTTGCTATTATTTTTGTTTGATAGCAGAGACCGGAAAAATCACTATGTCAAAAAAGAATGGCCATCAAGATCTGCATTGAATCCAGGTTCCCATAACGTTATACAACCACCCTTAATTCAGCCTTCCAAATATTTGCTGCCACCACTACATATCAAGTTGGGACTCATAAAACAGTACGTGAAAGATCTGAATAAAGATGGTGATTGTTTTGCGTACTTGAGAGGAAAGTTCCCTGCAATAAGTGATGCGAAATTGAAAGAGGGAATTTTTGATGGGCCCCAAATACGATCTTTATTTCAGGATGCAAATTTTGAAGGAACAATGAACGACACAGAAAAAGCAGCTTGGGTAAGCTTCCAAAATGTTTCACAAAACTTTTTGGGAAATAACAGAAGTGAGGATTACAGCACTTTAGTTGACGCATTGCTGGAAAACTACAAAAATTTGGGTTGTTTAATGAATCTCAAATTACACTTTTTAGATTCTCATCTTGACCACTTCCCTGGCAATTGTGGAGACTATAGTGAAGAACAGGGAAAACGTTTTCACCAAGACATCAGTGAAATGGAGAGTAGATACCAAGGAAATTAGAGTGTTAACATGATGGCAGATTTTTGTTGGATGTTAAAAAGAGAAGTACCCGAAGAAAATAGTAAACAAAAGAGGAATCCACTACGAAGATCATTTGAGGATAAAAGAGTGCGATACAAACGAAGGAAAGTTTAGGATTCGTAAAAATCATTTCTTTCTATCTTTTTATGTCTTGTGTTTTTCACAGATTTCAAGTTATTTGATATATCTACGTTATAGAGTATTTATTTTAGGCATTAAATCATGTTCAATCAATTTTTTTTCTGTTATGAATGGTAATTTTTACAATTTTTTCGAATTTTTCCAGCTTTAGAGGGTGAATAGACTAAAAAAATTAAGATGCGAATTAAAGACATCAAAAGATATAAAATTTTATCTGAATTGGACCAGAAAAAGTTTTTTTATCATGAAAACTATATTTTTTCGGAATTTTCGAGTTTTGTGTGATTTTTTCACATTTAAAATGGCTCGTGGTCTCAATAAAGTTTCGATTCATATTCAGCGGATCGAAATACATGAATATCACGCTGAGTTTAGTTCCAAAACATTTTTTTATCATTAAAACTGCCAATTTTCATCATTTTTACGGTTTTTTGAAGTTTTCTCGAAATTTCGAGGGTATAGGGGTCAAACTGACCTCGAATTCGGATTCAGTGGACCAAAATACGTACCCTTAGGTAGGTCCGGTCAAATGCACATTCTACTTAATTTTTTTTGTGTGTATTTAATCACATGAGGTAATTTTAATTTTGTTAGTTGTAGCTTAAATGGAAAAAAATATTCATACTCAATGACTAGTCTTCGAAGAGCAGAGGGGATCCAGTCTTGCTTCGTAATCGTTAGGTCTAGGTTTCGAATCCCAGAAAAGATGAGTTTTTTCTCAGCGAAAATTCGTGGTTTCTTCGTCATTTCTTCTGTCTTCATTTTCATATTCATTATTCATGTATAATTGTAAATTAACACTTCACTAAATTCGTATTTAGGACTCGCTCAACTGTTGATTTAAATAAACAATTATAAAACGAGTAGAGAGGAATTTTTTAGGCTACGGGCTCATATTTACGATCAATTCATACATTTCTGCTCTAAAAATTTGACTTTCACCGCAAAAAAAAAAAACGAAAAAATATATTTGAAAACATTCAAAGCCCCGAAAAAATACAAAATAATAAATAATTAATGATTAAAATTACATCTTTTTGTCGGTTATGATTCCGTCTGAAGTATGCTAAAACCTCTATTAATGATTCTCAAATGTTTTTTATTAACGATTTCGCTCAGTCGTAAACATTATTCTGGTGTGAAATATTTTCTGAACATTATTTAATTTAACAACAATCTTATTTCGTAATAAATATGGACAGTGATTACAGTGATTTAGACGATGATTATAATGATTTTGTTCCTGACGAGATAAAAGAAAAGGCGAAGAATATAGCTTTACAATCAATGCCAACAAAATCTAGACGAATGTATGTGGCAACTTATAATGCTTTTAAAGCATGGTGTAAAGAAAATGTTAAATCAAATTCTTTTGCTGAAGATGTAATTGTTTGATTTTATATTTCGAAGTGTATGGTTTTTAATACAATTTTAATAACAACAATATTATGTATTTGATATTAATGAATCTGGTCCCAGCAAGATTATGAGGAAGTTAAACTGGCGTAGAGTTATTTTTGGTGGTTGTCTGAAGATGACCGCTGGAGGGAGGTTGACTTCCAACCGTGCGAAGCTGGCTTCGGGAGGTGAAAAGGAGCGGGAGGAACTCGTGGACTCGGTTTCGAGTATTTGTTTACTCGTACACTCGTTTGCTCGTCCGCTCGTTTGCTAGTTCGCTCGTTCGCTCGTTCACTCGTTCGCTCGTTCGCTCGTTCGCTCGTTTCAAATATGATCTGTAAATCGAAGTGAACAATGTAGCTTGTTGTGAGTTTGAATGAAGATTGCGAGAGATTGACAGTGGATAGATTGTGGAGAGATAGTGGACTGTATGATCGAGTGATGATTTGAATTTGAGATTCTGATTTCGAAGGTGTGCATTGATTGGATGAAATTTATGTGGAGTAAAAGAGTGAAAAGAACTCGGTTTGAATGATTGCTTTGTGTAGATTATGTAATATTTTAATCTCAATAATTGTGTGAATTTTATGTATGTAAGGGGATGCAACTCAAGAAGGGCTCAAAATAACACTGCACATGAATAGTTTGAGAACTTGCTCGTGAAGTCTCAACTCGACTCAAACTCAGTATTCGTATTGTATTATGCAAGAAATGTGAAATATGCGCAGTATCATAATGAGCGTATTGTAATTGAATATGAATTGGAATTAGTAACTCAGCTCAGCACCGGTGGGCGGTTTAGGGCTGACGGCCGAACCGACATCCTCCCGACGCTGAGGGAAATGTTGTATTGAAATATGTATGCAAGTATAAATTTGATTCGTACCTTTTTGGTATTTTAGGTTTACTAAAATACAATACCATGTGCTGCTTGAGCTCTTAAATGTCTGATGAATGTATTAATGTAGCGGTTTAAGCTCGTGACTGTATATTTCTGATGATGGTGGTGAATCAACGTCGTGGTGAACTTCAATCACAGATTGATGAAAGGACACTGATATTTCACCTCACAATTCACTTTAAGTGAAACTCAGCGATTAAATGATGTTAATATAGATCGTAAAAATTGGTACTTAGTTGAAAAACGAAATGCTAAGAAAGGGGAATCGATTTAAACTTGGAACTTGACTGAAATTGACGTAGTTGTCGCTCGGAGAGATCCTTTTGGACTGACTCTTTTGGTAGTATTTTAAGCACAACAGAGTACGGAGACTCTTTTCATTTTATTATTGGGAGTACGTTTTCCAGAAATATTGTTAAGAAAAATATGTTGACAAAAATATTACACATATAAAAAAGGGAAAGTTAAAACGGAAAATATTTTAAATCGAACCAGATGAGCGCTCGGGTTACGAAGAGAACAAGAGACTGCATTTATATGACCTCAACGGACAGAGTCATAAAAGTAGGTACTTGAGTCTAGAGACCCGCATGCATGTATCCAAAACTTACAGCCGAAAGTAAAATATTTAAAGATTTTACGTTGATTTTTTCACATACTGAATAATTTCAAAAAAAAATTAGTAAATATTATAAAAAATGAAATAATTGATTAATTGTGAAATTAGCTAAGAATTGGACAGTAATTGTAGTCTACTTTGATAATCTTTCTCAAAAATATGCCCCTCCCAGTTTATGGGCTTTTCATTCGATGTTGAAAACTACTATCAAAGCATTTGATGATGTTGATATTGGTAATTACATAAAAGTAACGTTTTTTTTTGAAGAAACAAATGTGTAAATACGTTGCTCAAAAATCTGGTTTTACAAAAGAAAATATCGAAAAATTTCTTAATGAAGCCCCTGATAATAAATATCTTGCTACAAAGGTAATTAAATATTTATTGATATGTTTAATATGAAAATGTCTGTATAGTCTAAACATTTGTTTATTTTATTCTTACTGTTGCAGGTTTGTTTAATATTTGGAATTTCTGGTGCTTTAAGAAGAAGTGAATTCATGAACATGAAACTGGAAGATGTCAAAAAAATTGATGAGAACACTTTATTTATTAAAGTTCCGATAACAAAAAATAATCAGCCAAGATCATTTACCATTAATGGTATATATTACGACTACGCAAAAGAATATATGGATGCTAGGCCCCAAACCTGTAAAACAGATAGATTTTTTTTGAATTACTAAAATGGTCGTTGTACTTGTCAGCCCATAGGAATTAACAAGTTTGGTTCAATGCCTACAACCATTGCTGAATTTTTAAAATTAGAAAATGCAAAGAAATACGCAGGACATAGCTTCCGTTGAACATCTGCCACATTGTTAGCTGATGCTGGAGGCGATATGATAGTGATGAAGAGACATGGTGGTTGGAAGTCGTCAACAGTAGTTGAAGGTTATATTGCCGATTCCGTTAACAACAAAAAACGTACTCATTCTATGATCACCGATGGAATTGTTTCGAATAAAAAAACAAATACTGTTGCATCCACTCCTCCATCTACTAAACCATCTCCTGTCATTACAAACATTACCGTTTTGAATAAACCAACCGATTCAGATGTTTCGACGAAAAAAAATTTTACAAAAATTTCAAATGTTTTACCAGTATTAAATGAAAAATTAATTAAAACAGCAGTCTAAATGTCCAAACCCAAAGATAATGTTTCATCAAACTTTGACCAACCTTGTTCATCAGCATCAAATGAAGTTAAAGTTAATACATTACGCCATCAAAAAAAATTTAAATCTACTTTACAAGAAAATACTGTTGCAAGAAAGAAAAATTCAACTTCTCAATTCGACGATTGTGAAACTCCTCATTCATTTATCTGTTCTACAGTATTTTATGATCAAGACTTAGGTTTGTGCGTGAAAAAATTTGAAGAGTCTCAATATATGGTATTCCAAAACTGCCATTTCACCATTGAAGTTCAATCAGAAGAAAGATAAATATTCGTTAAGGTTTTACATTTTATGATTTTAATAATAAATAGAAAGTGAAAATTAACATTTTTAAGAAAATTAAAAAATTATAAAGTGACAGCTAAATTTAATGTTATTTAATTTTATGTATTGATTGTTTCAATGTGTGAATTTATTTTTTGTTAATTAATATTAATCACTTTGGATTTATTATTTGATATATATTTGTTTCTTTTTTTTTTAACTTTTCATTTGTTTTTTGGGACTGGGGGGGGCTCCGCCCCCCAACCCCCAGCCAGGGCTTCGCCCCTGGATCCTGATTTTGGGCCCACGTATATCGCCGCATTTTTAATAAAAAATAGTATGTCCAACTCGTGCGACGTTGTCGATTACTACAATTAGATTATACTATTAGACTATTTTTAAGCAATTATTTATTTTAGCATTCTAAATTTTATTTATTTGGAATGCTTGCGGTCCTGCTATGCATGATATACTATTTTTGCTTTTCCTTAATTAATTTTTATATTTAAATTTGGATAAAACTGAAGATGAATTTAGGACACTGGTGATACGAAATAGTGTAAGATACTCGTGGCTTAAATGAGCGATCATTCACGGCGTGTTAGCGCACTCGCTTCGCTCGTGCGCTAACTTCATGCCGTGTCATAATCGCTCATTTAAGCCACTCGTATCTTAATGTACTATTATGAAAACACAAATGTTATTTATTTAATACAATATATAATGTTCATTGTTTTTCTTTATCAACGCAGTAGAATTATATATAATAACCACGGACACAGCATTAACACAGTTAACATAGGAAGATTTATTTTTTTATTAGACCTTCAAAAAACGACATGAGTTTTTCAAAATTCCACTGGAGTAATTTATCAACAATCCAATTGTCCATATCGCTGTTAATATAAATTGGTGTAATTATCGCTATTTCATCACCAAAATTGTAAATAAATAAACTCGTAAGTTTTAGACTTGGTTATGTGTGGTGGCGCTGAACGCGTCGTGGATAGTGATAATCACGATCCGTTTCGCTGTAGTAAGAAAACGTTTTAAGATATTCACTATACAGTTGAGCGTGGTATTCAGTATTCACTGTTTCGAGCATAACTGTATTCGTATGGTGAATATGACAATACTGTTTTGAGCTAATCACGATACTTCGTTCACGATCCACTGGATCACTATAATAGCAATACTTTTTTCTCTGTGTAGCGTTCTATTATGTTGGGATCGGCCCCACTCCTGTTGCATGACGCTCTGTCTGACTTGCGAGCGACTATTCTACTTGATACTTGTTGCACACAAACTACATCCGAGTTGAGCCTTTTTTATCTCCTGCTATCGCGTTCTGGCTCCATAGTTATTCTTGCACTGCACGCGATAATAATAACAGCATCGAAAGTAACAATAATAATAATAATAATGAATAAAGTATATGAAATTAGATTAATATATATTAATATTAATTTTAGTAAGAGATTATTTTATTATAATAAAATAATAATGAAATTGAAATCACCTGTGATTTTTAATTCTTTCGTCCTTGTAAATTTTGAGGTATGCGTTCCGTCAACCTTGTACACGTGCAGCTCCGGCAATATGAAGGACACAAGGTTGCGCGATCAATGTTCATTGCAACCTACATAGATATTTTTTCGACTGTTTTCAATTTTTTTGGTCAATACTAACAATATTGCAGGGATTTTGTTTATATTTATTATTAATGTTGTTATTATTAATATTATTGTGAGTTTTATTATTATTGTTGTTATTGTTATTGATTTTATTAATAAAAATAATACTAGAAATTAAAAATTCAGAAAGTCAAGGTACACGCTCCAAAAAGTTCACTCAATTTTTTTTTTGCTTGTATAATTTACTATAAGTAATAAATAAAAATTTTTTAAGTAATTCTATAAAACTTGTTGCTCGCCACACTATAAGAAATTTTGGTGTAAAAATGTACCCGGAGCACTTTACACGGCCGTGTAGTATGAAATAACGGTGTAAATTGTCCCTTCGTGTAATTTTAACACGGTGTAATCTATTTTTTTCACATCATTGTGTGTTATTCGATATATTATTATTTAATAAGCTACAATTGATCATTTAATATTTTTAGTTACTTAATTTTTATTTTTAATTAATAACTATATTAATATTATTTGTATATGAAATAGTCTGTTGAACATTTTAATATTTTCATAATTATTTATATTATTGTAAGTAATTTAACGATATACACGCTGATAAATTTATGGTAATGACTACCATCATTCATTATTAAATATTACAATTCCCAATGATAATATAAATATTATTAATTTTCATGATATTGGTTGAAATCTTGCAATAATAATTATTACCATCACTACCATCACGATAGTAATAATTACTATCATGGTATTAATTATATGATTATATAATTATATTATTATTTTTTTAACTTCCCGCTAAAAAAAATTGAAAATTTTGTGAAGAAGGTATTATAAGCGGGGAGGCGGAGGGGTGTGACGAGCGACGGCACCGCGGGCCTTATCGACGGACCGAGCAAGCTACCGCTACCGTGACCGCGTCGACTGCCCGTGCTACGGAATTTATGTATTTAGTTTTAGTTTTGTTTATGAGTTGAATTATTTTGTTAATTATTAAATATTATTGGTTATTATTATTTTTTTTTTGTTATTAATTAATTATTAATAATCATTGGAAACGACGTTGAAAAGTAAAAAAGGATTTTGTTAGTTCGCCATCGTCGCGATAGATGGCGTCGCTTGTTCGCTCGCAGTAAAAATCGCCGAGCTAATATAAGCGAAACCGCGTCGTGATAATTTTTGTTCTTTCAAAGAACAAAAATTGACTTTATCTGAAATTAATAATTGATTGAAATATTTCTAATAAATTCGAAATATCCAATTAATAATTAATTTCTAGGTCCCAGCGACTATTTAGTATGGGAAAATAATTTTACGAAAATTATTTATTTCTTATAAAAATTATTTTCTAAGTGTCGTGGATGAGTTAGTATGAAAATGTAATTTGAATGAAATTAATGAAATCTGTTGAATTGATTGAACGAATCTAATATTTAATTTCGGAAATTTAAATAAAAAACTTAGAAACTTTCGGGGATTTCCCGAAGTTCGACGGCGAGCGATAGGTGGCGATAATTCGCCAATAATTTTCGCTGTTAATAATAATTTTCGGGTTGATAAAGCCCGAAAATTATCCGTCGTTGAGCAACCTTTCTCTGGGTTTAATTTTCTTGTCTGGAGACTTCTGGCCAAGGAAATTGAAGAGAGTTCTCTCTACCTGGTGCGGACTACCACAGGTAAGTGAACTTATCTACCTAAGAGTGAAGGCGACTCTCCAACTAGCGCCCATACTCACTAAACCCTAAACCTCTTTTCTTCTATCCTTTTATCCCCTATGGAAACCGCCGTGTAGGCATTACATCGCAGGGGGAGGAATTAGCTGCCGCTCTTCCTTCTTGTGGCTAAGGTGTTGTTTCTACCTTCCTTCTAAATTCTGACTTTGGATCTTTTTCTCTCAATGGAACGCAGTTCGGTAAGAACTTCTGTGGCGAAAGTGCTTGTGGCGTTCCAGGCAGCTTCACTCGACAACATTGCTTCTACTAACGTCTCTGGTTGGACTTTCTTGTTCAAACAATTCTCTAACTCATCACACTGAAGGTCAAAACGTGAGCACACAGAGAAAACGTGCTCTGCATCTTCAGCAACTCCTGGGCAGGACGGGCACTCCGGAGAGTTGCCGTGCTTGAAGCGGTGTAGATACTCTCGGAAGCACCCATGTCCTGACAACAACTGCATCAGGTAATAGTTGACTTGACCGTGGCGCTGGTTCATCCAAACGTCGATCTTTGGTATAAGACGATAAGTCTATCTACCTTTTCCTGCGGCATCCTACTGCAATTGCCATCGTACGATGCTGCGATATCGTTCTTCTGTTCTGAGTTCTTCGTGGCTAAGTGTGGTTGACCTTTTCCGTTGGTATAGGTTTCGTCTTTCTTCAGCTAGGACTCTGAGGGGCAGAGTTCCAGAAATGACGCACACTGCTTCCTCAGATATTGTTCGGAAGGCGCAAGCTACTCTTAAGGCACTCAGACGGTATACTGGTCCAGCCTTTCTCCATGCTTCTTGTAATTCTAATGCGTCAGCCCAAATGGATATTCCGTACGTGAGCACTGATGTGACCACAAATGATAATAATAGTCTTCTGCTCTGCTTTGGACCTCCGACGTTCGGCATTAGTCGTGATAGAGTAGCTACTACTGCTGATGCTTTAGTACTCACATGTTCGACTTGTTGTTTAAAGTTCAGTCGGGCATCGAGCATCACTCCCAGGTATCGGATGAATGGTTGTGATGTAATTTCATGTTCTCCGATTTCTAATTTGATTGTTTCTACTGCTTTTCTGCTAGTGATAAGCACTGCTTCAGTTTTATGCTTGGCCAGCTCCAAATTCATCATATTCATCCATAGGTTGATGCGGCCGAATGTAATGTCAAAGGCCAGATTTATCTCTTCCAGATGTTTCGCGACTATCACTACAGCTACATCATCGGCATATGCAACTAACTTGACCTCTGATGGCAACGCGATTCTCAGGAGTCTATCGTACATGATGTTCCACAGGAGTGGTCCAAGAACTGAGCCTTGTGGTACTCCTCCAGTGATATCGTACTCCTTCGGACCGTTTTTCGTGTCATACTTCAGGACCCTATTGGAAAAGTAGCTTGCTACCATTCGAAGCAGGTATTCTGGTACTTTTTTGTCTTCGAGAGCTCGCATAATGCAGTCCCAGTTGGCGGAGTTAAAAGCATTCTTGATGTCCAAAGCAGCTACCAAACAATACTTTTTCGTACCACCTTTCCATCTCTTCCCAGCGATTGCCTCCTTGGCTGTATTGACGACCAGGTTGATTGCATCAAGGGTTGCTCGTCCTTTCCGGAATCCATACTGGTTGTCTGATAAGAGTGGATCAACAACAGCTTCTATCCTTTGATGAATTATACGCTCTAGTATCTTGCCCGCTGTTTTGTCGAAAACTATCCAATGCGGATAATTCCCGTAATTGTTTTAAATTATACGATAAAGTTGGGATTAGGAAATTAAATAAAAATACTTGGATTTTTTGGGGAACAATTTAGAAGAATTTATTTGTCCCCAAAGGAGGAAAACCCAGCTAGGCTGGGAAAAAACCTCCTTGATGAAATTATACAAGTAAATTGTGTATGTGTAAGTGTGAATGTGTAAAATTACGTTGCAATAACGCAATAGGGGTGAGCTCAACCGCCTTAGATAGAAAATTATCGATAATTTGAATTAGATAAGTCCCAAGGTGGGAGCTAGTAATATCTAATCACTTTGAACTATCTCAGAGTGAGATCTATTAATGTTCAATTGTCTCAAGGTGAGAGCAAATAATATTCAATTGATAACAGAATGTTAGTCAATTGAGTTTGATGGTTTTCGTGTAGAAATTAGTCAAATGATTTGAAGTTGGAATTTAATTATTTATAAGCTAAATTAAATAAGATCGTAATTAAATGTCAATAACTAATTTAATGTAATTAATTGTTAATATCACGCGTCAATTATGGATTGACTAAAGCCGCGTGGCTGATGCAATCCTTTGTTAACGGTGGCGCGTAATGGCCGCGTGGCGTCACTAAATAAATTTACTTGATTTTATTTATGTTAATTCACTGAACTATTGAACTGATTTAAATGAATTGAGAATTTAAAGTATAATTGAAGCTAATATAATTATTTATATTTAATGAATAATTTAAATATTTAAATGAAAGTGAGATGTAAGTAAGAAATATCAGAATCGATTCGCACAGAGTAGTCGTACTAGTACAAATGTCCAAGCACAACTGTTGCAGCCGGCCACGTGAGCCGGCTTCTCTACCGCTAACCAAGGCGCGCATGGGCGACGGCCATAGCGTGATACGATTATTCCCGAGTTTTAACGATTAAGCCCGAAGGCGCAATTCTTCTTATAAGTATGTGACTAGGTCCTTTTCCTAGCGGTTAAACA
>NC_058166.1:8602570-8739156 GCF_020080835.1 Cotesia glomerata | reverse complement strand
GTGTGTGTGTGTGTGTGTGTGTGTGTGTGTGTGTGTGTGTGTGTGTGTGTGTAAGTATGTAAACCTCTCATAACTTTTGAATGACTCGACCGATTCGATCGCGGTTGGTGCCATTCGAAAGGGCTTGTCCAAACTTAGATTTTGAATACAATCTTCGAGCTCAAAAATACAATTTATATGTTGTTTTGAGCTCTCCGAGCTCGAAAAGATAACTTTTTTGTGCTTTTGAGCTCTTCAAGCTCAAAAGTTTAATAGAAGGTTGATAAAACACTACACGGAAAAAAAAATTTCGTTCTGGTAACGTAACTGTAGAGTTACCACAACTATACACAGTTTACTGTTCGTTGTAGAGTTACAGTAACAAAATGTTATTTAGTTCTGATAACTCAATGTTGTTGAGCTCTCAGAGCTCTACGGGATTGTTCTCAGAGCCAAACGATATAATTGGGAGCGCTCTACGTTGCGCAGTAGTGGAGTGCGCTGACATATTTCATAACCTTCTAAAATGACAAACAGAATTATTTTGTTACTAATCCATATTATTAAAAATATATGAGGACAATTAAGTTCCAAATTTATTTATTTAAAGAAATAGGTTTTCTTTTTGTCAAATTGAATTTTGTTAGAACAGTTTTGCATTTATGGTTTTTCAAGATTCATTTGCAGTGACTGCTAATTTAATTTATTAGTTGAATATATTGTGATAAATGATAAGTTATCGGAATACATTAAAAAGACCCCATTTACCACAAAATAAAATTTGTTTTCGATTATTTATCTTTTCTTGTGCATATACGGTAGTGATTTTATGTCCAATATTTATTGATATAATTAAGAAAATAAGATAATTTTGTGACGACCATATTTTTATTTTACAAATAATATTTATTTGTAATGTAAGTTCTATTATTATTTTATTTCTATTATAATACTATTCTTATTTGTCATATACAATTATTGTTGGCAATATAAATTCATTCTGCCGCATGTATTTATTAAATTATCAATGCTAAATCGTAAAAAAAAATTATTAAGCAGACTTCCAAAAATTTGATATAGTCTCAGAACGATCCTGTAGAATTGTGAGAGGTAAATAACGTTTAGCTCTCAGAGCTCAACGATGTAGAGTTGCAGGAGCCAAACGGTATTGTCACTATAAGAATACGTTAACCTACTGAAACTTTTTACAACTAACTAACTACTATAGAGTTCTTGTAGCAAAATTTTGTCTCCGTGTATTTTGTGAGTTTTCAAACCGCAATAACTTTTAAATGAATGAACCGATTTTCACGCGGTTGGCGGCATTCGACGCATTTTTTTGAGCCTTATGAAAAATTTTTAAGTTCAAATTGATCTAACTAGAAATTTCGGAGTAATTCCGAAAAAACACTTTTTTTGGTTTTCTTTCCTGCACGATATATCGAACGAATCAACCGATTTTGATCGGATTAGCGGCAATCGACGTAGTTTTTCAAGGTTAAGAGTTGATTAGTTTTTGGAGTTGATTGATAGAGCCGTTTGAAAGTGATTTCAAGAAAACCACTTTTGAAAAATTTTTTTTTACAGTTTTTTTAGATTTGCCGAAATCTATCGGTCTGAATCAATCCAAATTGTATTCAAAATCTAAGTTTGGCCAAGCCCTTTTGAATGGCACCAACCGCGATGAAATCGGTCTAACCGTTCAAAAGTTATAGGAAGTTTACTTACTTACACACACATACAACCAGAAGGAAGAGCGGCAGCTAATTCCTCTCCCCGCGAAGAAATGCCTTACGGTGGTACCATGAGGGATCAGAGGATAGAAGAGAAAGGGGTTCAGGGTTTAGTGGGTAGGGGCGTCAGCGTCGAGTTTTGGTATGACGCTGCGTCGAGTCGCCACATATCCAGGCCAAACAGCTATGCCTAGAATCCGTAAAAAGGATTCCCCCCTTTAGGAAAAAAAAAAAAAAATTAGGAAAACAGTTGACCCTGAAGGCCATCCCTGCAACTTCCCGCTAATTTCATACTTAGGTGCTTAAAATTGCACCAATGACGTTTTTGAGCTCTTCGAGCTCAAAAATACAATTTATGGGTTATTTTGAGCTCTCCGAGCTCAAAGAGATTGCTTTCCTATGCTTTTGAGCTCTTCGAGCTCAAAAGTCTGATAGAGATTTGATAAGACACTATTTTTTGAATTTTTAAACCGCAATAACTTTTGAATGAATAAACCGATTTTTACGTGGTTAGAAGCATTCGACGCAGTTTTTTAAGTCTCACAAAAAATCTTTAATTTTGAATTGATCGCGCTAGGAATTTTGGAGTTATTCCGAAAAAACACTTTTTTCGGTTTTCTTTCGTTCACGATATCTCTCGAACGAATCAACCGATTTTGACCGGACTGGTGGCGATTGACGTAATTTTTTGAGGTTAAGAGCTGATTAGTTTTTGGAATTGAACCTTTAAGCTGTTTAAAAGTTATTCCAAAAAAACCACATTTGAAAAAAATTTTTTTTTCAGTTTTTTTAAGATTTCTCAAAATCTATTGATCTGAATCGGTCCAAATAATTTTCAAAATCTAAGTTTGGTCAAGCCCTTTCGAATGGCACCTACCGCGATGAAATTGGTCAAGCCGTTCAAAAGTTATAAGCGGTTCACATACTTTTACACACACACACATACATACAGACACCGTGACAACCTCACGGGGATAGTCAGGGAAGCTTCCTGTGACCTTCAAACGTCGAGATCTGATGAAAACTCGATTTTTGCAAAACGGGGTGAAAACAATAAATTCCCGATTTTTGAAAATCTTCGATTTTCTTAGCGGGAAGTTAAAAAAACACACACACACACAAACACACACACACACAAACACACACACACACACCTGCGTCAGAGGAGAAACTGCTACCAGGCGCGTCTCCCCGTAGCGGACGGAAGAACGCTCGCTGTCCTTGGATGACACTAGGTCTCTTAGTTGATGAGGTACAGAGGGTAGGAGCCAAATAAAATATGCTCCCGTGGACAAAACTCCCCCCCCCCCTTGAATGGGTTGGTCACACTAACTGACCTAGCAAGACGATTGGTTCCTGCTGTAACTCACTGGGAGTGTCCGGAACCTGTATCGTAGTTTCCGACGATGCGGGCCACGGCTGATGTGAGCTTGCTCTGCTGAGGTGTAAGTTGTAGCAGTGGATCAGGAGCCAGTCACTTCGGGCCTTGATCAGAAAGTACGCAGTGAGTGTTAGAGATCGGAATCTTCACCGCACCGAGCGAGTCTAGTCCGTCCGTGTATTCCGGGACTGGCTAAGTGTCGACATTTTTTTTTTTTTTATAAAGAGGTACGAAAAAAGATCTTCAAAAGACACCGGTATCGTTAACTCTGCCGCCCATCTTCCAGCAGATATCGATAGTCGGTAGTGTGGAGATTTTTACCCACTAAAAAAAACATTCCTCTTCCCCTCTCCCCTAGATGGTACGGGGAGGACTGGATTGGAACCGCGTTAGCATTACCTCAATCCAGTCGTGCTGCGTCTCACGACGCCTACTCCTGGCTACTGGTCCCTTTCTGCGATTTTGTCTTTCAGGAGGTGCTGTGCATAAACTGCAACAGCTGACCAGTTTTCCTCTTGTTTGATCATATAGGTCACCAGGCTTGAGGGGGA
Organism: Cotesia glomerata; assembly: GCF_020080835.1. NCBI lineage: Eukaryota > Metazoa > Arthropoda > Insecta > Hymenoptera > Braconidae > Cotesia > Cotesia glomerata. Next base: position 8,735,512 of record NC_058166.1, on the reverse strand, counting down.
GAGCCTGGTGCCTATGATCTCTTCAGTGTTTCTTCTGTAGTCCTTCTATCGAGCACACTCGAAGAATGTGTGTTCGGAGTCGTCGATTTTATCCGGGCAGTATTTGCACGTTGGTGTGCTGTGCAAACCCATCTTGAAAAGATAGGCATTGAACTGCCCATGTCCCGTCAATAGCTGGGTCAGGAAAAAGTCCGTATCCCCGTGCTTCCGAGAGAGCCAGACGTTGATGTTTGGGATCAGGCGCGCCGTCCATCTGCCCGTCTCTCCCGATGTCCATCGGTCCTGCCACTCTTGCTGCGTTTCCGCCTTTATCCTCGTTCTTGCGTCCTTCATGTTATCATCACTGTCTTTAGCGTCATAGAGTTTTGCTCTTTCGAACGCTAATAGGTCGATGGGCGCGGCTCCTGCAATGACCAATACAGCCGCTTCGGAAACTGTGCGGTAGGCGCAGGCAACCCTGAGAGCGCCTCGCCGCTGTACTGCTGCGATCTTTCGCCGGTAGGTCTTCTGCTTTAATATGTCTGCCCATATCTCCGCTCCATAAAGCAGTACCGAGTGGACTGCTTCTAGAAGAACTCTTCTCTTTTTTGTTCTTGGTCCCATGGTGTTGGTCATAATTCGTGCTAGGCTAGACACAGTCTTGCTGGCTTTTTTGCATGCACTGTCGAGGTGTTCACGGAAAGTTTCTCGTCTATCACATTACCCCTAGATACCGCAGGGCCCTTGTTGACGTCAGCGTTGTTCCTCCCATGTCCATAGCGAATGGTTTTGGAAACCATTTTTGACGGGTCAAAACGACCATCTCGGTTTTCTGTTTGGCGAGTTTCAGGTGATGCTTATCGAGCCAAGTCTCGACGGTGTCGATGGTTTCCCGAACTAGCAGTTCGGCCTCTTCCACGCTGTCCGCCACTATAGTGGCTGCAACGTCGTCTGCAAAGCCTGTTAGCTCTACTTGCTCTGGCAACGGGATTTCAAGAAGCTCGTCGTAGTCTGCGTTCTCATAGTCTCCCTTCTCATAGTCTGCGTTCTCGTAGTCTCCCTTGTATGAGCTTCTCGAGCAGTTTTCCAGCAATGTCTAGCATACAGAGTGGTCTAAACGACGAAGGTGTTATGGGGGTTCCCTTACCTTTGTCTAAGAGAACCAATCTCTGCCGTTTCCAGACCGCGGAAAAGGTGCCAGTTGCCAAGCATGCGTTGTAGGTGTTCAGGAGTAAGTCTGGGTATTCCAGGGCTATAATCTTGATCACCGATGCCGGGATGCCATCAGGTCCAGGTGCCTTTCCTGTTTTGAGTGACTTGGCCGCGTCTTGTAGTTCCTTAGTTGTGAAGGGCGTTACTTCGTTGTTTTTAGTGTAGTGTTTCTTCTCCTGCGGCGGGTGTTTGGGGAAAAGCTCCGCTACGATGCTATCCATTAAGGCTGGAGACTTCGGCGCCTCTGGTGAAGCCTTTCCAAGTCGTTTGGCGACAATTTGGTAGGCTTTACCCCAGATGTCATTGTCGAGATCGTTGCAGATCTCTTTCCACAACTTTGCTTTACTTGCTTTGATGGCTCGATTTAGCATCTTTTTGGCCTGCTTGTACTCTTTTGAATACAAGTCCTGGCTTGGGGAGCGTTTGGCGGCTCTCGTTGCGCGGCGACGTTGTTGATGGCACATTTTGCGAAGTTCCGCTATGTCTGTTGACCACCAGTACGCCGGCCTGCGAAAACTCCGGTTTTTCAACCGCGGCATAGAGGCGTCACATGCGGCGGAAATCTCCTTCATCGTATTTAGTACTGTCCTTTCTGTCTCGCTGCAAGTATCCGGAGTCGGGTTGTTCTGAAGGGTAGACCAGCTCCGTGCAAGTGAAGCTCGCAGTGCCTCTGGATCAAGCTTCCTGACATTCCACTTTCGCTTAGAAAGGTCGTGTTGTGGTACCGGAGCAGATGCCAATCCAACGTTAAATGTCACGAACTGGTGATCACTGCCACTGTATTTTTCGGATACTGTCCAGTTTTCAATCATGTTGGCAATTTTTGTCGCCAACGAAATGTCGAGGATGGACTCTTGGTACCCCAGTCTTCTGAAAGTCGTGGTGCTCCCAGTATTTAGCACTATGAGGTCGAGTCTAGCCACGACGTCAGCGACCTCGTTGCCTCTGGTGTCGGAGAAATCAGCGCCCCATTCAGCCGATTTAGCATTGAAGTCACCAGCTACGATAACTTCGCCGTCGAACTTAGTGACCGCATCTTCTATATTTGCGAGTTTCTGTCGGAATACACTAATCCCTTCGTTAGGTGAGAGATAGACGCTCATGAAGTAGGTTGTGGGGGTTTGAATCCAGACAAAACCTGCTCCACCTCCGCTGTTGTTGACGGTAACGTTCTTTGTGTTCACAATCTAAATTGCTGCCGTGCCCGTTTCGTCTGCGAACCATGTTTTACCTTCGATGTTTAGATATTGCTCGCAGATAAAGCAGACGTCAATTTAATCTTCGAAAACACGCTGGCGCAGCAGGTTTTGCGCCAAGGCGCACCTATTCAGGTTGCCTTGTAGTATGCGTGTCATTTCTGACCTTTCATGGCTTCTGCAAGTGCTTTGCGGAATGCCTTACACGCTCCAGTGCCAGAAATATGGCATAGACTATCCTGGGCATCTTTGTCCGAAGCACAAAGGAAGCGTTTTAACTTCTCCGTGCAGTTTACGGCCTTGTGGTTCTCTCCGCCACATTTGTAGCAGCACCTGCTTCTGTCTGGTCCCGCACACTGACGTGTTTGGTGTCCATAACCAAGACATTTAAAACAACGTGTTACTTTTACTACTGGGCGTATACGACAGTTCACCAAACCGATCCGTATACGGGCCTTGTCAAGGGCCTTAATCGCATTGGGCTCGTCTAGTTCGCAGAAGGCTGCCCGATTACCTCGTGGTGTGGGTTTTGTCAAATTTACCCGTTTGACCTCCAGGTTGTCAGTGAATTCACGTTTGAGTGCTTCACGGACTTCGCTCTCGGTAGAGATTTCATCTAAGTCGAGGATCTCGATCGTTGTTGTTGGTGTTAGCGTCTTGACTGTGCCGATGTTTGCAGTGGCTGCCCTTACTGCATCGGTGAATGCCTTGCTGTCTTCGGACTTTCGAGCCATTTCAAGGAGAACGCCTCCGTGTTTCGTCTTTTAATAGACCTTATGTCTACGCCCGTCTCGACAGGGCTTACCTTGGCCTTGATTTCCTTCAGGAGATCGGCGTATGTTCGCCCTTCAGCTGGTTGGACTAGGACAGCTTTAGTTCTTGTCTTCTTCCTCCTTGGTTTCTTGGAGCCACCGCTGTTTGGCTGGTCTTGGGCTGTAGCAGTTTGAGTCACTGGCTCCTGTTCTTTCTTTTTCTTGTTTTGCCGAGTCACTTTGGTCCAGGTATCATCCCGGGCTGTCTTTTTCTGTGCTGGCTTGTCAATATCTGAGGAAGGGCTGGGCGTGGACAGCGGCCTCTTCTTGTTGCCATCTCCTTGCTGTGGTAATTTCTTAGGAGTGGTCAGAGATGGCTGTGATTTTTTGTTCAGACTCGGAGATGTTTGAGTCGTTGACGCCGACTTCGTTGGTGATTTGTTGGCCAGCCTATATGCCGTACTAATAGACGAAACCAATTTTCTGATCTCATGGTGGAGATTCTTTTTGTCTTTTATGAAGTCGGCTAACTCATCAATCTTGTTGCCGAGCCTCTCCATTGGTGACTGTTGGCCGGTGACGGTCGGTAGAGAGTTCATTCTTCCTCGGTGGGTTTGATTAGTGGCAGGAGCAAAAGGTCCTCCACTTTTTGAAGGAATGTTGCTCAGCTGTCCGTTCTCTGCCATCTGGGCTGATTTCGTACTCCCTGTAACCTTGCTAGCATTGCTAGACAGCAGAGCCATGGGGTCTACTCCACTGTTCAAACGGTCGCTTGATAACGACAAGTTTAGGCCCGTTTGCACGCCTTCTCTCGCCGGCACTGAGGTATCCATCCTCTGTACTGTAAACGATGTTTGAAAATCTTCTGACATTTCCATATCATCTTTTGCTAGGTTTTGGTCCACCCCGAGTATTCTGTTTCCTCGGTACCCGACGCATCTGACGTGCAGATATGCCGGGCATTCCCCTATCCGCCACCTGAGGAGGCGCCCGATGCGGGACCCAGCAAGCCCGACACGGGGGCTAAGTGTCGACTAGGCCTCAGGGAACTGGGGTAGGAGTACTATCTCCGAGGGTACACCCGTTCCTAGTTATGACAACCCGCTCCACTCCGTACGATGCGCTGGTAAATCAAAAAGTATGAGTAATTTACAGGAAATTAACAAAAGTGGAAACGGGCTTCATGTCCAACAAGCAGCGATTGAAGCAAGCGCTGAAATGAAGAGAACGCAAGTGCTGGAGTGCCTTGAAAAGCTGACCATTGAGCTGCAAGAGTTTGTCCAAACAAAGGTCAATATCCACAAGGAGATAAAGACCAAGATAACCGGTGTAGTTAATGCTCTTGGAAGATTCAAGAAACTGGACGAGGAATGGCAGTCATCACGACGACGCATTCAAACTGAAGTTGAGACGGAAGAAGCAATGGACACTGGAGCCGACGGTGACGGCGAATCTGCTGCTGAGGACAAGGGTGAAAATGGTTCAAGGCCTGGAAAGAGAAAGGACCGAAATTCGCCAGAGCCAACCGACAAAGTCACAAAGAAGAAGGACTTGAAAAAAAGCCCTCCGCAACGAGTAGCAGAGCAGACCCAACAGCCGGTATTCACCTACAAGTTGGAGCAGTTCAACCCTGAAGACATCCCAACTATCACATTGGACGAGTTGACAGAGGCAGGCAATCGAGTACGGAATAATAAGGTGCCGGGATTGGACGGAATCCCTAATATTGCCCTGAAATCAATCCTTAGGGCAGCACCGGCATTATTCCTGGACGTTTACGATACATGCCTGAAGAAAGGGACTTTTCCCCAGAAGTGGAAACAGAAACGGCTAGTGCTACTTCCGAAGGGGAAAAAGCCGCCGGAAGAACCGTCATCCTACCGACCACTGTGCATGTTAGACATGGCTGGCAAGATATTCGAGCGCATAATTCATCAGAGAATAGAGGCTGTAGTCGATCCACTCCTGGCAGAGAACCAGTTTGGTTTCCGAAAAGGACGGTCAACTCTGGATGCGATCGAATTGGTTGTTGATACAGCCAAGGATGCGATCGCCGGAGCGAGATGTAAGGGTGGAAAGGTGAAATACTGCTTGGTGGCTGCTTTGGACCTCAAGAATGCCTTTAACTCCGCTAACTGGGACTGCGTTATGCGGGCTCTAGAAGAAAAAAACGTACCAGGATACCTTCGCAGAATGGTAGCGAGCTACTTCACGAATAGGGATCTGAAATATGACATGAAAAACGGTACGGAAGTGTACGAAATCTCCGGAGGAGTGCCACAGGGATCAGTTTTAGGCCCTCTGCTATGGAACATCATGTATGTCGGAGAAGAGTCCTCAAAGACTTGCCTTCCACCGAAAGAAGAAGAGCAAATATCAGAAGATAGAAGGAAGGTAGTTAACGCCTTAGCCACCAGAAGGAAGAGCAGTAGCTAGTTCCTCCCCTCACGAAGTAATGCCTGACGGCGGTTCCCATGAGGGATTAGAGGAAAGAAGAAAAGAGGTTTAGGGTTTAGTGAGTAGGGGCGTTAGCGTCGAGTTTTAGTATGACGCTGCGTCGAGTCTTCACATATTCAGGCAAAACAGCTATGCCTTGAATCCGCAAAAAGGATTCCCTCCCCCTTAAGGAGAAAAAAAAACACACACACACATACATACGTACATACATACATACATACAGACACCGTGACAACCTCGCGGGGATAGTCAGGGAAGCTTCTTGTGACTTTCAAACGTCGAGATCTGATGAAAACTCGATTTTTGCAAAACGGGGTAAAACCAATAACTTCCCGATTTTTTAAAATCTTTGATTTTCTTAGCGGGAAGTTAAAAATGAATACCGCTCGTTTATGTTATTTTTGATAAAAAATACTTGTTATATCTTCAGTTAATGATTCTCGGTTTTTTAAAACGATCTTAAGAAAAGTACGATCGATATTTAATAAAACGTTTGCTTGAACGTCGGTCAGCATAGGGTTTGTATGTAAAATATACAAATTTCAAATGCTTATATTTCAAAATTTAGTGCCGCAAGAACTATTTTAAAAAATTCCTACGTATAGAGGATGCTTATAATTATGAGTATAAGTACTCAAAATTTCCAAAAAATTTTAAGAAAGCGGTTTTTTCTCGGAACGTCCTTAATGATTTTCTCGTTCTTTTTACAATAAATAAATCTTTGAAAATTGAAGAATTTATCTTCATTGAATTATATGTTTTATGGTACATAAATTATGTTATTATCAGTATTTCTGATTTACTTATTAAAATGTAAATTTTAAGCTCTAAGAATTACACTAAATAAATTTTTGAAAATTGGAGAATCAATCTTGCTTGAATTATCTGTTCGATGGTTTACGAAATGTGTTAGTATCCGTTTACTCACAAGAGTATAACAATAAAAATAGTTGCAGAAAGGAGCACTCTTTGATGCTTTGCATTATGAGTCGTGCAAAAGTAATACATAAATTTATTTAACTAACTGAATAATTTACTTAGAAGGATTAGTAAAAATTTATGTAAGAATAGTCAGATGAATCCATGTTCGTCACGACAAACGGACACAGATCTTGATGTACTGAGTGTTATAACTAAATTTTCAATTATATGATTCATGATTCACGATGTTCATTACGATATCTTAATCTAGGTCTAAGTATATTCTAATACTTGATGTCTCTATTAATAATTTATATTGATATAACTTTCAGAAAACCAAATCTTCACTAATTGGAATCATGACTTATCTTGCTTCAAATTTCGGCATCAAGTAACAAAGAGAACCATTCAGTTCTTTCAATAATTCCGCTAGTGGATTGTACTATTTAGAGTTGATTTAGTAATGTAGTTGAGATTGACAAAGATAACGAATTAGATTAGTACAATTTGTTTAATATTATTCTATTCTACTCTATATTTTACCTATCCGTTGTGAAGATTACGATTAGTATACGACGAGCTCTGACATTTAGAGTACTTAATACATCAATAAGACGTCCAGCATTACTGATATAACTTCCGGATCTTAGGTTAATTTTGTTACATCTAAACGTTGTATATTGTCAAGTATTGAAGTATGATCTATTCTCAATTATTTAGCCCGAAGAAAAAGTAAAATTTTAAGAAGAAATGTTATTGAATCCTTCTTTTTTTTGGTCAAAATTATTGATATTATTCTCTAAATAATAAATGATATTGAAGTTAGCAGAAATTCTAAAATTTATAATTTTTTATTAGCAGATTCATTGCATAATAAAAAACTGACAGAGAATGTACTTTAATTTTTTAGATAGGAAATTTTTTAATTATTTCATAAAAAAATAACTTGTAAATTCTTTAAAAATTATTTCTGAAGAAAATTGGATACCTCGAGCCAGTTAATTTTTTTTTTTAAATTTGAACTTGGAAAATTTTTGTATTCAATTTTATTTCTTTAACAACTACGATTTCTCTCCTTAAGAAGTTTATTTAAAAATTAGATATTCTTTATGTCATAAGTCATAAGTCATAAATAAAAAAATTAACATTTGAATAAATATTGTCAGTACGATAAAAAAAAAAAAAAAAAAACTTAAGAAAGAAACTTATGATTTATGAGCAAGATTTATTTTCAAAAGTATTTTTGACACGGAAAAAATTTATTTACAAAGAAAAATTAGTTATTATTTTCAAGGCTCTGGATGAACAAATAGATGATCTAACCCAAGTTGGAAAACTCATTTGAATACTTGAATAATAAATTATTATTGTAATTAGTAATTATCAATAAATTATACATTTGACGATTTCAAAGATGAAATTTTTTATTTTTTATTTTTTATTTTTTCAGTGAAAATTTTCCAAAAAAGACTTTATTTTTTAATATCAATATCTAAAAACATTTAATGGTTTTTACAGTAAAAAAAATGGATAACTCTTAAAAAGTTGAAAAATACAATACATATCCACCAAAATCAGAACTACATCATCTTGAAGAAGCTTTTCCGTATGATAGAAAAACGTACTTTGTCATCAGATGTAAGAGTAATCCGATTTAGATGCATTTGAAGTAATGTATTACTCCAGGATTTACAAACTGCGTTGGTTACATTCATTCGAGTAGCATACATAAGTATAAAAGTATAAAAGCTGTCTGATACGAAAGCACACACACGAGCATCGTACTGGCCAGTTTAACATCCACATTCTATCGAAACTTCTCTATATAAAGGGAAATAGTATTTAGTTCCAATACCCAGCAGTTTTGCGTTTTTTAACTCTGCTCGTCATAAACCGATGCCTACATGAACCGATACGAGTGCTAAATGCTATTAGAGAATTTATACTCTCACTATTTTTGTAAAAATATTTAGTGATACGATAAATCTTTTAGGTATAATTTAAAATTTTAAGGTTTATTTATAAAGTTTAATGCAATTTTTAAAACTCGAAAAAAATATTTTTGTATAATTTTATAAAATTTCAATACTGTGCGGAGCAATAAAAAATTAATTATTTTCCCCAATGTAGAATGGGAAAAATTCTTTTATGTGCTTATACTAGGCTATGAGAATTAAAAAAACAATTTATTATAAGTATTTAGTTTGGTATTTTATATAGAAATATAAATATCAATAAATGTGTTGAATAAAATAAAAATTGGTTAAGTAATTAATTAAACTAAATACCAATGTCATATCGAAAAATTATTTTACGGGGAGAATTTTTAGCAACGAAAGTCATGTATCAGATTTATTTTATGAATTCTAATTACTAACTTCGGCTATTCTACCATAGTAATTATTGCCATTTTACATTGATAAAAATCCTATAACAATCTAACTGATTCCTTCTCTACACGGAAAGAAAAATATGGGAACTATTCCCATAATTTTATGGGAACAGTTCCCAGGTGATTATAGGAACTGTTCCCATGAATTATGGGAATTGTTCCCATAATTATAGGAAATTTCCCCAGAATTATAGGAAAATTTTCCATAATGGTATAGGAATGGTTACTATAATTATAGGAATGATTCCTATACAATTATAGGAACCATTCCCATAATATTATGGGAAATATTCCCATAATGATATAGTAATGGTTCCTATATCATTATGGGAACTATTCCCATAATGGTATAGGAAGGATTCCTAGAATATTATAGGAATCATTCCTATACCATTATGGGAATCATTCTCAAAATAAAATAAAGATAAAATCTTCGTGCGGAGTGAGTTCGAAATGATTCCTATAATATATACACGGAAAAAAAAAATTGGGGCAGCCACATGATTTTCATGTTGTCGGCAATAATAGTTAAAACAACTATAATAATTAAATAATAATAATAATCATAATAACAATATAATAACAATAATCAATATTATTGCGAGAATAAGGAAAATTTTGTGGCCAGTGTATTTATGTGCTAAAATGGGTTTTTGCTTGGAGTTGTGCCTTTTCAAGGTTTCATATTATTCTCACCAATAGTCAATTTATTATAATAAGAATTTAGGCTGCATTCGAAAATGCTCTGTGTCTAGATACATAATGAAGAAATGACCTCGTATCTGGTAAACTATTGACATTTTTGAAGATATAAGCTCATCCCGATGTTACACTCATCAAGAGCTTTCATTTGAGTACCCACATGCATTTTTGATATATTTTTCATATATACATATTGTGACGTTATTTTTTCGACCGGGGTCTATTTAAAATGAACGTCACTAGCGCCAACGGATTTTTTGTGATTTTAAGTCGATATTCCAAGGCCAAAATTTTATAGAAAATAATTGAGAGGATTAAAAGTGAGTCTTTAGCGAACCTTCAGTGAGGAGAGTCCGAGTTATTAGCGAGTCTTTAGTGAGTAGAGTCCGAGTGTAGATGCCGAGTAACGAGGAGCTACAGTTTTAGTGTGAATTTAGAGAGTTACAGTTACAGTTGAGATTTTGAGAATTTTGAGATTAGAGTCAGTTTTAGAGTAAAGTTTTGGAAAATATTGAGGTTGAGTCATTTAAGGTTTTTATTGAGTTATTTTGAGTTTGTGGGTTTTGAATTTTTAGTTTTGAGTTTTGAAATTTAAGTTTTGGGTTTTGAGGTTGCAGAGTATGTGGGTAAATCAGCGTTACCGTGGAGCGGGACTATAAGTCACCCGGTTTCGGTTGATGCTAGACGACAGTCTAACCCTTTGAGACTTCCAGGTGGAATGCCTAGGTCTGGTTGAGATGCCAGCGCTCTGATGTAGAGGAACATGACGAAAGCATATGGGATCAGTTTGAGTTACGTTTACGTTTACGTTTTTCGTTAAGTTTTTGTTACGTTTAAGTTACGTTTTTGATATTTTAATTTTGAGTTTAAGTTACGTTTTGAGTTACGTTTTTGGTTTCGATCCCAGCAGTAGTCAGTTCCCGGAGAGCATCCACTAAAGGAATATCCGTACTCCGAGCCTCAATTTTTTGATTTAGAGATTAAAATGTTTATGGGGATTAATTGAATATAGAAATTTTAGTTGGATTTTAGATTTTGTTAAGAAGAGTTGAGTCTTAGACCTCGTAGTGGACAGTCGAGTTGGAGAGTCGCCTCTGATCACTTCAAGTGATCGGATGTGCGTATTATTGCAGCTACAGGTTAAGAGTTTAGTCTCTTGCATTTTAGTTTACGTTACAGAAATGAATATAGTTATGAGGTTTATTTAAGTTAGTATAAAAAGTTACTCAGCATCGGCATTGTTTATATCAGGTATGATTTTAGTTTATTTATTGTAATTTGAGCGTTAATAATTTAGTTTTTGGTCTTGAGATATCGGATAGTCTCGTTTATAGTAAACTTTTGTATTATAAAGAATTTAGAGTTTTGTTGATAGATTTGATTGAGATTGTTATTCGAGTCATTAAGATTTATTTATTTATTTGTTTTATTTTATAAGAATAAGGTACTGTAACTTGGCTATAGCGTTGATATTGTTAGCTATATCGTTCTAGTAATTTTATATGGATTTGAGATTAAGTTTGTTAATTAAGTTTACGGTTTACTGAATAAATACCGATTTTGTTTTAATGATAATTTTTTAGTGTTGCGTATAAAATTATTACAATTATGGATCCTCTCTAACCGAACCACCCCCTCTCTCCACAAACCAGCACACTGAGCGACCCCGAGGTATTCCATTGTCCTTCTGATTTTTGGTCTTTATTTTGTTAAGTTTTCTGTATTTTCGATTTAGTTTACGTTTTAGCTAGTTTGATAATTTCTAGCGAATAAAAATTATCTAATTACGTTTGAGTTTAAGTTTGAGTTCTGATATTGTTTGAGTTTGCGTTTAAGTTTAGCTAGTTTGAGAATTCCTAGCGAATAAAAATTCTTTACGTTCCGTGTTCACTAGTTTGGTAATTCTAGTGATTAAAAATTACCTGGCGCCCTATTTTATCGAGACTAGAGACCAAGAATCGGAAAGATAACGAAGTATAATCCAGATTTTATTTTTTTTAGAATTAAGTTTAGTTAAGTTCCCGTATACCCCCCCTTGAAAATTTGGTTATAATATATATAACTAGCTGACCCGGCAAACGTTGTTTTGCCATATAAATAATTTCCTAGTAATTTCTAGTGTAGACAAAAAATAGCTTACTTATTGTAAGTATGTATGTATTTCAGAATGTGTATATTGTATGTATGTAAGAATGTGGTATATGCGTGAAATATGCATGGAGCGCTGTGAACGATGAGGGAATATAAAAATAACAAAAGGCAAACATTATTTTTAAGTTATTATAATTTATTCCTTAAAATTATATATCATTAATTAAACAATTACGACAGTAACACTATTAAACAATATCAATCTCTTAATGCTATAGCGTGAACAATATTTTTTGTTAGTCCATTTTTAGCTAACACAACAAACTGGATGGTTTACCCACTCGAGAGCATGCCACGTATAATTGTCCGTGTGAAAAACATGGTGTTCTCAAATCTAATCCACAAACAGACATCGTTTGACCTTGGGATTTGTTGATAGTCATTGCAAATGCCAATTTAATCGGAAACTGAATACGTTTGAATTGAATTGGCACATCTGTAGGTATAATAGGAATCCGTGGTATGAGTATATTTTCACCTCTGAAATTGCCATTTAAAATCCTGGCTTCGAACACGTTTTTCATTAATTTTTGAATGACTAATCGCGTACCGTTGCACAGCCGGGGCGGGTTCAAATTACGAAGCAAGATAATTGGAGATCCAACCTTTAATTGTAAATTATGCGGTGGCATGCCTGGCAAATCCAGTGAGTTCAAAAACTCTGTGGGAAAATTTACTGCTTCGCTGTCGTCGCAAACTGTATCAATAGATTTATATGATACCAAGTTCCCTGGCAACAACATTTGTATCTTCAGATTTAAATTGTCAACGTCTACATTTTTTGCCGCTAAAATCGCTCTTTCTGCAAGCCACTCATGATTTATGTATTGTGTGTGTACATCGGGAAATATTTGTTCAATGAGAGTATCTTGCGAATCAGCGATTGTGCAGAAATCGGTCGGTAATTTTACGTGTCCAGTTTCATCTATAGCAACTTTTCCATCACCGATATCTAAGAGTTGTTTTGAAAATGTTTCAGCGGATGGATCTTGAAGCATTTGAACGCGCATATTTATTTTTAGCTGTAATTTTTCAACATTACGCCACAATGGAGATGATTTTAAGCAAGCGTTGATCTCATCAGCGTATGTTGAACGTGGAATGACTGGAAGTGTTTGTCTGAAATCACCTGAAAGGACCAACAGAGTTACGTCAAATAGTTTGTCACTGTTTTTAATATCTTTCAATGTCCTGTTCAACGCCTCAAGTGAATGTTTGTGTGCCATAGTATATTCATCTCAAATAATAATTTTACACCGTTTCAGCACAGTGGCCATGGACGATTGTTTCTTAATGTTGCATACTGCGTCAGGGTTATTCTGAATATTCAGTAGCAGCTTAAATACTGAATGAGCTGTTCTACCTCCATCCAATAAAGTTGCTGCAATGCCCGATGATGCAACGGCCAATGCGATGCCATTATTTGATCGTATTTCAGCAAGAATTAGCGAAATAACGAATGTTTTGCCAGTTCCACCCGGTGCATCCAAAAAGAATAACCCACCTTGTCCAGCTGAAACTGCGAGCATAATGCGATCATAAATGGTTATTTGTTCCTCATTCATTAGTGGGACATTGCGGGCAACAATCGCTGCCATTTCTACAGTACTGTACTGCAGTTCACGATTCATTTCAGTATTCATTAAATCAGATGCAGTTCGATTTGGCGAATTCATACCGAAATTACTAAGTGGTAAGTTGGCAATGACAATGCAAAGATTTTCAATAGCAATGAATGCTTCATTGTACATTTCGTCGCTGAATGTTATGGTTAGATCGTGGCATCGTATACGATGTTGATGCAATATATCATCAGTCATTGAATCTTTGTGATTTTCCCATAATATCTGTGCTCGGGCTGGGAAACATGTAGTCAACACTATAGCGAATAGTAGACGAATTTGTATTGCTGTACAGTTCAATGCAGCTTCAGCAAGCATGCATTCCCACTGGTTGTCGTCTTCCAGCAAGCCGAGTGCAAGGCATGCATCTTTATACGTTGGATATTGTTGCCCATTCACTTTACGTATATCTTGAAATGATAATGGGCCAGTAACATTAACCAACAACAGTCGAAGATAAAAGCACTCCGTGTGTCTTGGATTGACTGTAAATAATCGCCCCAAGGCGTTTGATTTAAATAAATTGAGACATGCAGCAACTGGTGAGCCTTGCTTGCGGGGTATCCATGTTTTTGTTTGAGTCCATGTGGAATAGCGTGGTACTTGTGAATAGAGTAATGTTCGTGCAAAGGCACCAAAATCATCCGCACGATTACACAATTCAAAAAATGCAGTGAGTGTAGTTTTAGGTGGATTTATTGCACGATCAATCGCTGTCTCGTTCGTGAAAAATACACGCTGACCGTTTTCAAGATGGATGACTAACTGAACAACTGCTGGATCCCGTTCATGAATTGGAAAACCAAAGATACGCCAAGCAGCTTCATTGGAGCTGATGTACCGACCAATTTGGTAGAGCGTTATTTCATCGTTTTTATTCACTGGAGGAGCATTCACATTAGTATTTTCCACTTTAAACACAGCCATATCACTGTCTTTATGGACATACTTGCAAATGTATTTGATGCTCTTCACAGAACTGCAGAACTCAACATTAATATGAGCATTATATGTCTTGCTCAGCAGAGGCGAATATGGCACCACCCAACGATTGTCAATATCAATGTCTGTGTTGATGATATTTTTAATAAATGATTGTCCGCCATTTTCAGGATTTCTTCGACGATATATTGGGTATCCGTCGACATTTGTGACCGTATCATTGGTAAAATCTTTAGGGAAATTTTTAGTACATTTTCCATCAGCCATGCAAGGCGATGAACTATTAAGAGTACCACATGGACCATGAATCATGTTTGTTGTAACAATATCAAACAGCAGTTGGTCAGTGGATGGATCTGGAATTTCCGCAGAAATGATACTATCGATTTCTTCAGGACGGATTTTGTCGATGAACCAAACCAAAATGTGTGCATGAGGTAATCCTCGCTTTTGCCACTCAACCGAATACATCCAGCAACGTGTGGGACCAAATACATGTGATTTAGTAATGAAACTTATCAAAGACTTCAACTTTTGTCTGAACACACGTGCTGTAATGTCATGGCGATGTATTGCATTTTGGCCAGGCAGTAGCAAAGATGTAATCTCTGGCCATTTTGGATTACATGTGAACGTGATAAATAAACATGGTCGTCCATATTCGCGCACGAAAGTCAGAGCATCCTGTATATATTCTTGCATATGACGTAGACTGCCTACGTACGATGATGGTAAAATGACATGGTTACCAATTTCGGCTACCATTTTGGTTACCAATTTAATAAAAATTAATTTAAATCTATTACGTTCAATAATTTAATTGTTTTGTTAAATGATTAATGATCAAATTAATAATCAATGAAGTACCTGATACGGGATCTCGTTGTTTTATGTTTATGCAATATCCGTCTTGTCCCTTCCAGAATATTAGCGGATATTGGAGAGCGTCATATGAACGATGTGTGTCAGCAATGAACTGAAGATTATTATTTCTTCTACGAATCACAATTCCTCGTGCAGCGGTACAATCGCCAACCATGATTCCAGCAACATCATCAACAACGGGTGCATTGAATCTACGAATATGCTCTCCAGCTGGTGTTTTATCAGGATTAATGACGATAGCGTGATTATCGCTTTGTAATTGGTGCATATGTGATTTGAATATTTTCAACAACTCGTTGTGCTCGTTCAAAAGAGCATCTAGCTCGCTGACGATGCGCCTGGCATAAAGTGAATCAAGGTTATTATAATCACAACGTGCATTCACGCGATTGGCAAGTGCGCTTCCGGAATCCTCACCGCCCATAAAGTAGATTTGTAAGAATTTATGTGGTTCGTTTGGCATTGGCAGCAGTGAGCCCATTTTATGATAAACTTGGCCTCTGATTTTGAATGTAGAATTGAATTGTTGACCATTTGCATTAGTATTTCGAACTATTTCTGTTGCTCCGAACGATGTCATTTGAAAGCATGAATTGAATCTTCGAATTGACTTCAGGAACACGTTAGAATCCGGATCCGTGCCGATAAGTAAGCCGTTCAATGGTTCAGGTGGTGTTTCAATTTCAGGTAGTTGCACTTTTCCTGATGCGCAACACATCCCAGCTGGCTCATTTTTGAATTTCAGAGCATGACAATGCGGACATTCCTTGTCCATAGCACCAATTACCACTTTTGAATGAACATAATATTCAATATCGGGCTCATACTGGAATGCTAAACGCAGGAATGAATCAGATATAAATGCTCGATGTACCTGTTGTCGTTGTTGGTCATTTGTTCTTCGTCTATTGACTGTGAAACGGCGTGATTGTCGTTGTTCTAATCTTCTGACTTCATTGCGTTCAGCTCGTGTATCTTCTGGCTCTTCTTGATGCAATTGCGCCATTCTGATACGTGCATCAGTATTTTGTTGCTGGATTTGTTCTTCTGTTCTTTCGGATCTGCTATTTCGCAAGTTTCGAGCTTTACTTGTACTGCGGCTCAAATCAGCCCCTTTGCGTTTTCTTGGCATTGCTCACTGTACAAAACATACATAAATAGAATTAATAAAATTATTTAATGATGAAAAATGTTAAAAGTATAATAAGGGCCAGGATTTTTGCCGCAGCTTTGAAATGATTAGTTTTAATTTATGAAATTATAACAAAAATATAAGTTTTATGAAAAAATTTTTCAAACAAAAGTAAAAAATTAAATTTTATGAAAACATTGTCTCTTATAATTTTTTCATACAACCAATATTTCCATTGACATTTCAAAATAAAGATTCATAATGATTGATTTTTTGGAGACTATGAAAATCTTAATTGTTCAATCACATTTTTTTAATAAAATTAAATTAAAATTACATTTTTATAAGATCAACAACATTTTCGATATAAATAAAAAAAAGTATACTTACAACACAAAATCCGTTGTTATTGGAAGCTCGTGTCACGTGTTGAGTACTTTTGAGGTTATAAAATCACTTGATTAACTAATCGTGCAAAATACACTCAAAATTGATAATTTAATTATTATTGATAAAATAGGAATGATTAAAAGTTAATATGAGAATTACACTGAGATAGCAAAATAATAATTGTCAACGTTACTACTACACTTGATGCATAAACAATAATGATGGCCGACAACTGTGTAGGGAGTGAGAAAGAAAGGAGACCGGCTTCGTTCTTATCCCTACTCCGTGCTGTTTACTGGGTCAGAAGTGACACCTGTAGACATCTGGCGGGGATAACTAATTAAATGACGATTGATCAGTTTTCGACCGGAGAGGAAAAATGATTAAATTACTAAAATGGCTATTAAAAAATAAGGGTTGATCGTATAAGGGTGAAAATTGAGGATTGTATGTATTTTTGTATGTTGTATCATAAAAAAATAGAAATTAAAAATTTTGTTTAAAAAATTAAAAAAAAATTTAGGGGTGGACTACCCCTAACATTTAGGGGGATGAAAAATAGATGTTGGCCGATTCTCATAGATACCAAATAAGCACAAAAAATTTCATCAAAATCGGTCAAGCCGTTTCGGAGGAGTATGGCAACGAAAACTGTGACACGAGAATTTTATATATTAGATAGATATATATAAATATATAAAATATATGAAAAATTTATGTGGGTACTCAAATGAAAGGTCTCGATGATTGTAATGTCGGGATGAGCTTATATCTTTAAAAATGTCAATAATTCACAAGATAAAAGGTCATTTCTTAATTATTGATATTTTTAAAAATATAAGCTCGTGTTTATATTATACTCATCAAGAACTTTCATTTGAGTACCCACATGCATTTTTAATATATTTTTCATATATACATATATATAATATATATAAATATATGAAAAATTGATGTGGGTACTCAAATGAAAGGTCTCGATAAGTGTAACATCAATATGAACTTATATCTTTAAAAATGTCAATAGTTCACAAGATACAAGGTCATTTCTCAATTATATGTTTAGAAATAGAAACCTTGAAAAGGCACAAATTCATGTCAAGTCCTTTGCAATGACACTAAATTTCACTAAAAAATCGATTTCATCATGTGACTATCCAGGAGACAAAATTGTTCTTATTCTCTTAATAATATAAATTATTATTATGATTATTATTTAATTATTATTATTGTTTCAACTATTATTGCCTGCCACGTGAAAATCGTGTTGCTGTCATATGAAAGTCATGTATCTTCCACAGGAATGCATCATGCGACAGCCCTAATTTTTTTTTTTCCATGTAGGATTTAAACCTATATGTTGTGGGAACCATTCCTATACTATTATGAGAATGGTTCCCATAAATTATGGAAACCATTCCTATAATACTATAGGAATGATTCCTATAGCATTAAGGGAACCATTCCCATAATGATATAGGAATAGTTTCCATAATGATATAGGAATAGTTTCTATAATAGTATAGGAATTATTCCTATATCATTATGGGAACCATTCCCATAATGGTATAGGGATAGTTCCCATAATTTTCTTTCCGTGTACATAGTTAGATTGATTATCTTTAATATATTAATTATTCAACTATGTGAGGTTATACATAGATAAATAAATAAATTTACCGTGAATATATGTAGGAATTCGGTCAATCACTGAACAAATTTGTAAAAACGAACCTGAAAATGATCAATGATCATTAATTTATTTAATCGAAACGTAATAAACAATTTTTTTTTTTTTTTTTTTTATGAAAAAAGCCTAATTTAAAATTTTTATAAAAGCAATCACAGCTTGGGAATAAAAACTTTAAAAAATATAAATTCTAAGGATTTTTAGCAAATTATCGCAATAAAATCTCGATGGAATTTAAATCATTCATTTTCAAAAACTTAATATTAAATGATTTTTTTCTTTGCAATTTTCAAAATGTGTTATTAAAATATTAATTTGAATGAAAATGCTATAAAAAATAATATTTTATTTTTTTCGACTGAAATGTTATTAAAAAATTTAATGTAAATTTTGCACCCTTAAATAATTAAAAAAATAAAACATTCAGTAAAATAACACCGGCCCACAAAAACAAAAAAGTAGTCTGTACTTTTGACCGGACCTACCTATCTTTATATATTTTGACGCGCTGAATCCGAATATAAAGTCAGTTTTGCCCGTGCATCCTCAAAATTTTGAGTAAAATGCAAAAAACTCCAAAAAAAGGCAAAAAATTCCGAAAAAGTAGTCACGGCGATGAATAAATTTTTTGGACCCGAATCAAGTATGATTTTTATGTATGTCAATTCACTGAATCTGAATCTAAACGTTAAGTAGTCCCTTGAGCCGTCATTTTATCTTCAGGTTCTGAAGATAAAAATTTTGAAGTGAAGATCGTTTGAGAACAAAAGAGATCGATACCAACGAAGAACAGTTTATAATTCGAGAAAATCGTTCTCTTCATTCTACTTATACATCATTTTTTATAGATTTTAAAATTTTGTCAATTTTTCAATTCTAAAATCATATTTAATCCATTAAAATACACCCAAGTCATTAACAATCGTGTTTATTAGATTTTTTCTCATATTTAAAACTGCAACTTTCTCGATTTTTTTTATTTTTTGAGATTTTTTTCAATTTTAAAACGTCAATGGGACAAGAAAACTTCAGATTCAAATTCAGTGGAACAAATAAAATACATAAAAATCATACTCAATCTGAATCCAAAAAATTTTTTTCATCTCAATAATTTCCATTTTTCATGATTTCTTACAATTTTTTCAAATTTTGACGGCTCAAGGAGCTACTTAACGTTTAGATTCAGATTCAGTGAATTGACATACATAAAAATCATAATTTATCTGGGTTCACAAAAATTTATTCATCGCTGTGACCAGTTTTTCGCAATTTTTTGGGGTTTTTTTTTCGCATTTTACTCAAAATTTAGAGGGTGTACGGGCAAAACTGACTTCAGTTTCGGATTCAGCGCGTCAAAACACTTAAAGATAGATACCTATAGAGGAAAGTACCACGGGGCCTAGCTTGGCCCAGCCTTGGCTCAACTATGTAAAACTCTGGGCCAAGCTTGCAAGCCAGGCTTGGCCCAGTCCTGGTTGAAGTCTGGGATGATAACGATGGGCCAAGCCTGGTTACCAGGACTGGCCCACGCCTGGTTACCAGGGCTGAGCCATAGTTAATTTTCAAGTCTGGCCCATGCCATTTGATAAAAAATGATAAAAAAGAATTATTAGAATGTTATTTTTTTATTTTATTTTGTAAGTAAAGTAAATTCAAATCTAACTGTTGCTAATTATAAGAAATAAAGTGTAAAAATCGTATCCGTTCTTCTAATCGAGATTCGAACCCGAGCCGCGCATTTGCCAGACTGATAACTAACCCCTACACCGTACGACCGATAAGTTGATGCACATCTTATTATTTTGATAAGCTAAATCTATATAGTGACGAAGTGTGACGGTTTATTATTTATATAATTTATGTTATTTAATATTGTGTTTCGATGAAAATTAACTATTTTTTACAAATGTTTATTATAGTTAAAAAAAATGAAAGAGTCAAGTTGTTATATTACTTTAAACTTTGTACATCGTTCTGTATATTTTTAATATCTTATGATAAATTTTCATGTTTAAAATTATCAATATTAAAAATTCAACTGTAAATTATTATATTTTAATTTTTTTAAGACTACATCAATTTTGACGATATGCAATTGTCTTGGTTAAATAATAAATTTTAAATTTTAGAATTTGTTAGCAAATATTCGTTAAACAATAAATGTTTACTGTTTAAAATTCTATTACTTAATGATTTATTAAGTTTGAATTTCCCATTGAATGGCTAAGGCTAGGTTACCCAATTCTGGCTCAAGTCTTGGTTGCTATTCAACGCCCATGGCTACAAAGAAAAAAAAATTTACTTAAATCAAGTAAATAATTTTTAAGAATTTCATCTTCTTGATTTGAGTAGAAAAATTCTTAAACTAAGAAATTTTTCTCGATTTAAGTAAATTTTATTTAATTAAAGAATTTTTCGTTTTGATTGAAGACAATTAAACTCTTCAAAGTTATTTTCTTGGTTCAAAAATTTTTCTCTTGAATTAAGTTAATTTTTTTTTTCAGTGTAGGTTTCCCAATCTTGGCTAACCCTTGGGTAATCATTATGGCCGTGACTGGGTGACCCAGTTCTGGCCCAGGCTCGGGTAATAATTGGGCCGACCAAGGCGTGGTTGCCCAGTCTTGGCCCAAGCTTGGGTCACCGATGAATCGCCAAGGCTAGGTTAGCCAGTCTTGGCACAAGCTTGGATAATTATTGGCATGGCCGAGGCTGGGTTAACCAGTTTTGGCCCACGCTTGGGTCTCCAATGAATGGCCAAGGCTGAGTTAGCCAGTCTTGGCCCAAGATTGGGTAATCATTGGCATGGCCGAGGCTGGGTTAAACAGCCTGGCCCACGCATGGGCCAATACAGGTACGCCGAAGCTAGGTTTCCCAGTACTAGCCCAAGCCTGGCCCCTTTGTCAACTCTGGGGGTTTCCTGCATGGGTAGGTCCGGTCAAAAGTACAGACCACTTTTTTTTTGTGGGCCGGTGTAATGAATACTATTTTAATATTTCTATTTATTTTCTTAATTTAAAAACTAAGTTTTATTATGTTTTATAGATTTTTTAATCTTTATATTTTAAATAGACTGTTTACTCCGCTTTTACACTGGTATTACTCCGTTTTTACACCTATTTAACACCGGTGTTTTGACACCGGAAAAGTACACCGTTACGCCGGTGTTATTTTATTTTAACACCGCGGGGTGTTAAAATAAGTCCATTTTTAACACCGCTCTTTTTACAGTGTAAATACATTTTTATGGCTGAAAAGACCGATAAGGGATGAAACTAATTAATCTGTTGTTATTATTGTTATATATCTACGGTCGTTAAACATATGAAGTAATAAATTTTATAAACAAGAAAGTAACTGTTGAGGACATTAATACGGCAGATGATATTTGTGTAGAATGTGACCGCACAGAGTTGAATGGATTCGATTGCAAGTCGAAGTCGAAGGTGTATTAGCTAGAAAGTATATATCAATAAAAAATGATAATAGTAAATGACAAAACGACCTTTGTATAATGCGAGGTAAATCCGATCAACTTGACACCGAAAATTTATGAGTTCATTTGTTAAAATGAGAGGGAAGTTGTACTAGCTATACAGAATTATATATTTGTATATTTATATATATATATTAAATAAACAGTATCAGTGTTATTGCTGCGTTGATAAAAGTGAAAGGTCCTCTCTATATAATGTGTAACCTTGTGCTGTGTATATCTAAGTAGTACTCGCGAATTCCAACGCTACCCACGTTCACAAATTAGTATTGAAAGTTTCTTTAACCAACACAATCTAAGATCACACATCTGAGATCTAAGTGAGTGTTATAGTAATGATGATAATATACATATAAACTCCCATTTAACAGTTAAGCCTCCGACACTCTACCCTCTCAAGTTTACTGCTTCTTTTATAGCGTAATCTTCCTCTCGTCCTTTTATTATCTATATTTTCTATTTTATTTATCGAGATTAATAAAATATTCGAGTTTATCGATGGTATGCTAATTATTGTATTATTTTATTTTATTTCTTTATTGAAAGAAAAATATCGATAATAATGGCAATAGTCTTATTTTACTTACTTTGTATGGTTTGAGCATCGATCGTAAATCTCCCGACTCGTTCAATTGTTCAATCGCATCTGCATCCTGAAATTTTATAAAATTTATTAGTTATTGACAGGTTTATGTTCTTTTTTTTTTTTAGTGATTAATTACTAACTATACATTTACACACTTCGAAGGTTATCATTTTTGTTTTCTAATGAGGGAATTTTTTTTATGGACAGTGAAAAATTTATGTCGCCGGAGTAGTATACGATATGCTTCTAATTTTAAGTTTTATTATTATGTTATTATTATTATTATTATTATTATTATTATTATGTTATTAAATGCTCAGGGGGGTTGTCCCCGGAGTCCGATTCTCCGAGGGCCCAGCCTGAGCTCCATCCATTACTGCTGGACCACTCCGCACAACAAGGCGGTTAGTGATCACAGCAGGCCAAAGTCATTTTCCTAAGTAGACGGAGGGAACCTAGTATGACAGCCTTCTGCATCCTGACCGCCAAGAATTCAGCTTTTGATGAGCAAGCTGGAACTCTGGCAAGTGAGGATACAAAAGACTGTTTCATCCCTCCGAGGACGCCAACAATCAGGACGACGAGCTTGACACGGTAACCTGGGTAAAGTTTGCCAATTTTAAACAGGAGATCCTGATATATCTGTCTTTTGTGCTCTTCTTTGGCTGAGATGTTGTATTCAGCCGGGGCCGAGAACTCAATGACATAAATGTCACGAGTAGCCTTGTCGAAGAGCACAATATCAGGTTTGTTGTGATCTATCCGCCGAGTTGTTGCAAACGGCATGTTCCAATAAATTTTGCAACTGTCATTCTCAACAACCTGGGGAATATCTCCTGGCAGATAAGGCAGCACCGGTGTCACGTCAATACCGTAGCGGTGACGAAGATAGTAGTACAGTACTCTCAAGGCAGCATTGTGACGCTGGATGTATGCACCTCTCGCCAGCACAGGACATGCTGACAAAATGTGCATAAGCGTCTCCGGATGTTGTTTACACGCCCTGCAGGTCGTGTCCGGGAGCTGCACCTGGAGCACCTTGCTACGGTACTCTAGAGTGTTAATGACACCATCTTGGCAAGCAAATATGAACCCTTCAGTCTCGGACATCAGGCCAGCTGACTTTAAGAAGGAAAACGTCAGCTGGGTGGACAAGCCATGATCACGCACGTGTTTGAAGAACACGCTCTGCATAGACTTGTCCATCAGTTTGCCTAGGAGTAGTTTTTCCTCGGCGTTCCTGATGGCGCTCTTGAATTCCTCCTTTCGGAGTTCCATAAGAGCGTTTATTTCTCCAAGACCAAGGGTTCTTGCCGCATATATTGCTGCCTTATATAAGAACGACCCCTTATGCGCATTCTCATGTTTATGAACAATTTGCATAAGAAAGTCATCCTCATCTGCAGTGAAATTGACAACTTCGTGTGTTAAACCCAGGACTAAACGATCGTGAAGCCGCTCCAAGCTCTGCAAACCTCTCCCTCCGATCGACCGGGAGAGGTATAATCTGGCGACTGATGAATTGGGGTGCATGCTCCGGTTCATGTTGATAGTCTTACGGGTTCTGATGTCGAGATCTCGCAGATCCTTTCGGGCCTATAGCAGAGGGCTCAAGGAATCACCTTGGAAGACCCCTCGTTTGTACTCTACAACTCCGGTTATGTGCAATGCGTTTCCACTTCCAATGTGAAAACGCGTTCGCCAGAGCTGCATTGTACGCCGAATGCATTCCACTATTTCAGGATTGACCCCCAGGCATTTGAGGAGATATAAAATCAACTCATGAGAAGTTGAGTCAAATGCCTTGCGATAGTCGATCCAGGCCATTGACAGGTTGCGTTGATAGTAGATCGCATCTTGTGTGACACATCGATCAACTATCAAGTTCTCTTTGCAACCTGACAGGCCTCTTTTGCTGCCACGCTGTTCATATATCTGTTGCCATACAGGTTCTATCTCATGCAAAATACGGTTGTTTAAAATTTTTGTAAAAATTTTATAAACCGCATTCAAGCAGGTGATAGGCCTGTAATTCTTTGGGTCAGATAAGTCACCTTTTTTTGGTATCAGTACGGTTCGCCCTTCCACGAGCCAGTCTGGAATCGGTTCGTCAGCTCTAATGTACGATGTAAATATACGGGCCAGATGGAGGTGGGTAGAAGTAAACTTCTTCCACCAAAAGACATTTATGCCATCTGGTCCCGGGGCAGCCCAATTTTTGCTGCCATTTAGAGCTGAACGAACTTCATTCACACTGACTGCAGGGCTCTCTTCATCAGCATTCTGTCTACGGTGTTCCCGACAGAATGCTTTAAAGTCGTGCAGAGCTGGAGTATTGGCGTTCACGTTTGGTTGATCTCCATACAACTCAGGTGTCAGAAACCGTGAAGGGCTGGATCGAAACAACGAGTTGTCGACCAACCGCTTCAGCCTTTTCTCTAGTGACTTTTTGGCAGTCACTAAAGCCCGCAATTTATTGAGAGACTCTTCCTTGATGACAAGAAGAGTACTCTTATTCAGTGTGTGATGACGCCACCGAAGTTCAGCAGCAATGCGTCGAATTCGGGGCGTGTATGCTCTTTGAGTTGTTTCAAACTCAATCGCACACTGAATGCGGGAGACCTGTTTCCGGGATCTGTCAATTTTGAGTCCAAGTTGTGAGATGCGCTGTCTCAACCTTGCCTCGATCGAGAGACAATGTCTCTCTCTCGGAAAAGCCGAAACTGCTGCACCATACACAACCTGGCTCAAAGTGAGCAGGGTGGAATCCTCCAGGATGTTTGCACGGAGATCTTCATTTACCGCTTCTAGCTGTTGTTGGGAGTAAGTTATCTTTTTAGATATACTTACTTGCCGTCCTATAAAGGGATTGTTGTCATCCAAGGAGGAACGGCGTCGCTCTTGGTGTAATTGCGCCGGAAAGGAAAGTCTATTAGACTGCCTTCTATCCGGCACAAGCGATCTTCTATTACGCCGAAGATAAGCGGCATAATTACGCAGGTGTTTAGGCGTAAAATGCTCTAGCTCCGGATGCATATCACTCCAAAGAGTGTGCATCCGGGCCATATAACCGCTCACCCCCGGCTCGCTACGTTGGTAGCACACCAAGAGGTCGACTCGTAGTTCCTCCGTCCACTTAAAGAAAGTCCTTAAAGCGCCAGGGTCGTCATCGTTCATCGGGTCCGGCGTGCTCCTCCCACCTGATGAATGGTCCTCATCCGAAAAGGACCGGTTGTGGGGAGCACTTCTGAGATTACGCCTTGTTGTAACTCAGTATTTCAATGCAGTGGGTAGTTGGCTCACTGCATCGGCTACGTCGTTCGCCTATAGACCTGGTGTTATGGTCTGCGTTTCCCGCGATGCGCCGCTTGGAGGCCACGTAGCAAGCACCGCCATATTAAAGCAAATTTTAAGGGAGTTGGGAAAGAACGGATAGGGGAAAGGGGGGGACCTACTCAGTGGGAATTTTTTCCGTAATTGAAAAAATAATCAGACAGCCCAGACTGGGAATCGAACCCAGATCTCTCGGTTACGCGCCAAGGGCTCTACCAGTTAAGCTATCCGAGACAAGTACTGACTACTTTATTCAGTCACGTATATATATTATTATTATTATTATTATTATTATTATTATTATTATTATTATTATTATTATTACACAGAGGAAAAATTAACTTCATGACAGCAAAATATTCTTGAATTTAAAAAACTCGTAGAGAGAAGGCCGATTTTATTGTTTCAAGAATTACTTTTTCTTGGTTTCTAAATTCTTACTTTAAAAGCTGTTTATGCTCGGTTTAATAATATAACTTCTTAATTATTCAGTTAAGAAGTTATATAATCTGATTCTTAAATCAGCAAACATATTTTTTTCGGATAAACATTAATTTAAACACCAGATGGCACGTCAGCGAACAACAGCCATAACACTAATGACAATATTGTAATTTTTGTTTAGTTAGTTGTGATTCTTTGCATCAGACGATCGTCTTTGTGCTCAATTGTTATTGTAATGCACGAAATTAATAAATACCATCTCTATTAGAACAAAATTCATTATAATTCGATATAATAACTACTTGGGTGTAGAGATTCATTTAAAAATTAAAAATATTTGTATTGCACGTCTCATAACGCGAAGCGTTTAAGTAGTGCTTACTCTCACTCTCTCAAGATCAAGCAATTATCTCAGCTTAAATTACTTTTATCCGATTTTTTTTGCATTTTGAGTATTAAATGAGTTAGATAGTATAAAAAAATCATTTTGAAAAAATATTTCGGTGGACATCGGGTTGTCTGTATGTGCGGATGATGTATGTGGTCACGATAACGTCCAAAAAACTTCACTTTTTGAGTCCATTTTTTTTTTTTCATTCGCTTTAGTATCATTCTGAATAATAGCTTATTGAAAATTACCGTCTAATTCAATGTAATTTAATTCAAAAATTAATAAATTTATTAATAGTGAATAGTCTTTTATATATATATATTAGGGTGTCCGTTATTTCCCAAGTTGATTTTGTTTTCGCGATCGCCCCCTCGATTTTTAGTTCTTGACCTAAAAATAAATATCTTACACGAATAAGCTCTCAATTACCAAATTGAACCGTGCCGAAATTGAGTTACATTTCTCATTTAAATAACATGGGAATTTGGAACTTTTTGCAATTATTTTTTTTTCTTTAAAAAAAATGTCACCACGATTATGGTCGGTGCATATTCTGATGAGAAATTGAATGCTCTACAAAAAAGTTTTCTTATAATTTTTTGATAAAATCATTCCTTTAGAAGTTATTTGAGGTTAAAGTTGTATTCACAGTTATTATCATAATTTTTCAGTCTTGCTATAAAGTTTTTTGTGTTATAATCATATATTTCATCTATAAATGTTCCGAAAATTCTATCAAAATGATAAATATTTACAGTAACGTTAACAATACGATGTATTGAATACATTTTTAATAATATTGCCGCTTATTTGTATTTTTCTGTCTCTATTCACATTTATTTGTTAAGCAATTTTTAGTCGCATTATAATAAGTATTTTTGTTTTCATGAATAATTTGCACTAAATATGTTTTTTTTCTTTTTTATGAGTTAAATTGTTGATGTATTCTTGAGTTAATCGAAGCGCTCTTTCGGCTACATCGTTAACAATTGTAGATTATTAACAATGTCTAATCCTTCCAAACAATCATTATTGGTGACCCATGTCTCAAAGTTAATCTCTAGCAATTTTTTATCTATGTTAAATCAAACAAAAAATTTCATCGAATTTGAATTAATAAAAATTAATTTATTTAATAAAAAAATCAATATCTTTTTTTGTGAATTGATAATTTCATTATTTGAATTAACTATATAGCGTTTTGGGGGAATCAAAATCAAAATTTTTATCACATCTTAATACTTTAAGGTAGTTGGATCCTACAAGACATATTTGAAGAAAATTATGGAATTTTTTTTATTGAAAGATAATTATATTAATAATTCACCACGAAAATTTCAGATTAATTCACCACATCGTTTTTGAGCAATGAATTTTCGAAATTACAACATTAACACGCAGAAGTATAGAAAGATGGTGAAGTTAGTATGAAATTATTTGCATCAATCGAGTGGTATGGAAGATTTCATACTAACTTTACCATCTTTCTATACCTCTGCGTATAATTGATGCAATTTCGAAAATTAATTACTCAAAAACGGTGTGGTGAATCGATCTGAAAATTTGGTAGTGAATTGTTAATATATTTATCTTTCGATAAAAAAAATTTCATAATTTTCTTGAAATATGCCTTGCAGGACCCAACTGGCTTAATCATTTTTCATTTTATGTGAAGTGATATATTTGGATTGAAAAAAATCAAATCAGCTTTTTCACCAGTTAAATACCACAGATGGTTTTTGAATTTGTGCAATACTGCCTCAGAAATTTTCTTATCGGTCGTCCTGTATTGATACAGTTTTTATATAATTTAAATCTTGGTATAGAGCTGATGCTGCAAGAAGTGCCACAAACCAAAATGACACATAAATAAATAATATGAATGAACATATATCCAAAAGATTTTATTGCGTTTCAAGATCTAACTCGAAAATGTGCCGAAATATATATATTTTCAGCGAATAACTCGCTTTTGACATCTAGCGTGCATGGTGAAATGCAAGTGGTTTATAAAATTTGATTTTATTGGCACTCTAATAATGCAACTAAAAATTGCTTAACAAATAAATGTGGATAGAGATAGAAAAAATACAAATAAGCGGCAATATTATTGAAAATGTATTCAATACATCATATTGTTAACGTGACTAACTATTAATCATTTTAATAAAATTTTTGGAAAATTTATAGATGAAATAAATGATTATAATACAAAAAACTTTATAGCAAGACTGAAAAACTATGATAATAACTATGAATACAACTTTAACCACAAATAACTTCTAAAGGAATGAATGATTTTATCGAAAAATTATAAGAAAACTTTTTTGTAGAGCATTCAATTTCTCATCAGAATATGCACCGATCATAATCGTAGTGATATTTTTTTTAAAGAAAAAAAAATAATTGCAAAAAGTTCCAAATTCCCATGTTATGTGAACGGGAAATGTAACTCGATTTCGGCACGGTTCAATTTGGTAATTAAGAGCTTATTTGTGTAAGATATTTTTTTTTAGATCAAGAACTAGAAATCCAGGGGGCGATCGCGAAAAAAAAATCAACTTGGGAAATAACGGACACCCTAATATATATATATATATATATATATATATATATATATAGATATATATATATATATATATATATATATATATATATACTAGCTGTTACCCGCCCGCTCCGCTGGGCACTTCATAGAATTGTATTTTTAGAGATCTAGACTTGAAATTTAATGGGAGTATTGTTTAAATTTGTACAGATTTCAAATTTTATCAGATTGGCCCGTTCCTTTTATCCCTGTGATTATTCTAGCTAATATTCATTGTAAATTTTGATGTGCAATCACTATGACATTCCAGTGGTTTTTTTCCAAAAATGAATAATGACTGAAACAAAGAAAAAAATTTGAAATGATCATTGAAAGTTTCAGTTAAAGTAATTGCGTGTCTCATAAGTGAAGTTGAAATTTGGCTAGCTTAAAGCGTGACGAATTTTGCCGTTAATTTAAATTTCCTCCGTGACATCAATTTTTCATAGAAACTTATTTGTACATGTTTTTAACGAATTCTCTTAGAATAAATAGCCAAATTCCTTTTTCACATCTCAAGTGCTTAGAAAATGCATTCATTTCAATCTGTTACGTTCCCGCGATCCGGTAATAAGAACAATTCATGGGTTATGTGATCAGCAAAAGTAAAATGTATGTAAAATTCTTAGTCCGTTGAGTGAATAGCTACATGTAAAGTTAAATTTTGGAAACCTTACAATGACTTTTTTTGCCGCTGCCAAAGAGACGATTGTTGTGAGAAAATATAATTATTAAAAAAGGAAAATATTTAAATCCGTTGGCCTTGGAGGCCATTCCCGTAAGTTCCTGTTTCTCTTGCGATTCTATCAAATTCTATATCTGTAGGAACTGTATTTGAAAAGTATAAATTTTTTGACAATTATCACTCCCACACTCTTATATGGGAGAGGAATTCCATAAGATCCTATTCGAGAAAATTTCTACATTATAAACAAAAGGTTTCAACAAAACTTCAAGTCCATAGAAACTTTTGTTTGGAAATGAGAGATTTTCATTGTTAACACCCCCGCAATCCCTTCTAGGTTTAGAATTCGAGAAAATCCATTCTTAGCTGAACTTGACATCATACACGAAGATTCTCACCAAATTTAGAGTCTGTAGAAGTTACAGTTTGGAAATTAAAATTTTAGATTTTAGCACCCATCCCCGCAATTCCTATCGGAAATAGTCTTTATTGAAGTTCATTGTGAGATGATCTCTACATGAGAAATAAAAAGATTTTTACCAAATTTAGAGTTTTTAGAAGCTATATTTTGGAAATTAAGATTTTTTATTGTTAACACCCACCCCCGCGATCCTTATTGGAGGTAATTCGTTGTAAAGTCCGTTCTTAAATAATTTCTATATTATATGTAGAAGACTTTTACTAAATTTGGGGTCTGTAGGAGCTATAGCTTGGAAAATAAAAATTTTATTTGTTAACAACTACCCCTACAAACCCCTGTGAGGTGAACCATCGTGAAATTCGTTCGTATATTATTTCTACATCTCTTACAGAAAATTCTTACCCAATTTGGAATATATGGGAGCTGTAGTTTATAAACGGAAATTTTTTATTGTTAACGCCCCCGCAATTCTCTTTGAGGTAGAATATCGTAGAATTCGTTCATAAATTATTTTTCCATCACTTGCAGAAAGTTCCTACAAAATTTGGAGTCTGTAAGAGCTACAACTTTAAAATTCAAAATTTTCATTGTTTATACCCATCCTCGCAACCCTTGTGGGGTGAGATATCGTAAAATTCGTTTATAGATTATTTCTCTATCTCTTACAGAAGATTCCTACCAAATTTGGAGTCGATAGGAACTATAGTTTAAGAACGGGAATTTTTCATTGTTAACGCCGTCGCAAACCCCTTTGGGGGAGGAATTTAATAAAATCCATTCTTAGCTGAACTTGACAGGAAAATTATACCGGAAGATTTCTACCAAATTTAGAGTCTATAAAAGTTACAGTTTGAAAATTGAAATTGAAAATTCTAACACTCACCCCCGCAATCGCTATTGAAGGTAGAATTTATTGAAATCCTCATTTAGATCACTTCTACATCACACATAGAAGACTCTCACCGAATTTGGAGTCTGTAGGAGCTATAGCTCGGAAATTTAAAATTGTAATTGTTAACACCCACCCCCGAAATCCATATTTGGAGTAGGTTATCATTAAATATGCTCTTAGATCATTTCTACCTCAAATATAGCAGATTCTTACCAAATTTAGAGCCTGTGGGAGCTTTAGCTTAGAAATTTAAAATTTTCATTGTTAGCACCCACCCCCGCAATCCATATTTGGAGGAAGTTGTTATAAAATCCACTATTAGATCATTTCTGGATCACATATAAATGATTCCTACCAAATTTGAAACCTATAGGAGCTATAGTTTAGAAATTTTTTATTTTCATTGTTAACCCCTACCCCGCAATCTTTATTGGGGATGAATTATCATAAAATCCGCTCATAGATAATTTCTACATCACATATAGGAGATTCCTACTAAATTTGGAGTAGATAGGAGCTATAGTTTAAAAATGGGAATTTTCCATTGTCAACGCCTCCGCAACCCCCCTTGTGGGTGGAATTTCGTAAAATCCGTTCTTAGCTGACCTCTACTCGGCGAAAGGAATATTCCTACAAAATTTCAAATCTCTACGCCTTATGGTTCCAGAGATATCGTGATGAGTCAATATATAGGTGGAAATCTCATATATATATATATAGATAGATTTATTGGCACCAGATGTACAGCTTGTCTAACAAACTCTGATACATCTTTCACTTAAATCTACTTTTCTTACACTAATTTTATAATTTATTATTTTATTTTAGTATTCCAACTTGATAGTTAATCTATATTTCAATCTATAACGCTAGTAAATACTTTCTTCGACTTTGGGTCGTTTCCTTAGTTTCAGTTTATCGCATATAGCAGATTCTTTTCAAATTTGGAGCTTATAGGAGCTACAGCTCGAAAATTTAAAATTTTAATTGTTAAAACCCACCCCGCACCCCTCTGTGGGGAGGGATATCGTAAAATTCGTTCATAAATTATTTTTACATTACTTACAGAAAATTCATACAAAATTATGAGTCTGTCAGAGCTGTAGCTCGGAAATTTAAAATTTTCATTGTTAACGCCCACCCCCGCAATCCATATTGGGGGTAGGCTGTCATTAAATCCGATCTTGAATCATTTCTACATCCCATAGAACAGATTCTTACCAAATTTGGAGCCTATAGGAGCTACAGCTCGGAAATTAAAAATTTTCGTTGTTAAGACCCACCCCCGCACTCCTCTGTGGAGTGGGATATCGTAAAATTCGTTCATAAATTATTTTTACATCACTTACACAAAATTCATACAAAATTAGGAGTCTGTAGGAGCTAAAAGTCGAAAATTTTTAATTTTCATTGTTAACGTCCACCCCCGCAATCCATATTGGGAGTAGATTGTCATAAAATCGACTCTTAGATAATTTCTACCTCGCATATAGCAGATATTTATCAAATTTTGAGCCTTTAGGAGCTACAGCTAAAAAATTTAAAATTTTCATTGTTAAGACTCACCCCCGCATTCTTCTGTGGAGTGGGATATCGTAAAATTCGTTCATAAATTATTTTTACATCACTTACACAAAATTCATACAAAATTAGGAGTCTGTAGGAGCTAAAAGTCGGAAATTTTTAATTTTCATTGTTAACGTCCACCCCCGCAATCCATATTGGGAGTAGATTGTCGTAAAATCCGCTCTTAGATCATTTCTACATCACATATAGGAGATTCCTACCAAATTTGAAGTCGATAGGAGCTATAGGTTAAAAATGGGAATTTTCTATTGTTAACGCCCCCGCAACCCCCCTTGTGGGTGGAATTTCGTAAAATCCGTTCTTAGCTGACCTCTACTCGGCGAAAGGAATATTCCTACCAAATTTCAAGTCGCTACGCCTTATGGTTCCAGAGATATCGTGATGAGTCAATATATAGGTGGGAATCTCTTATATATATATAGATTAGGGTGCTTCATTTGAGACGACTATTTTTTTTTTCTCACTCCATTGACGAAATATTGTTCTTTACATAGAAAAAAAAATTCTCACTAAGGGATAGTTCTTAATTTCAATTTTAAGTACTCGCTGGATGAATTTGAAGTTTTCTCATTTAATTAACCCGTTAAAATCATTTTTTTTTTGCTTAAATTATCTATAGCATAGCGACATTTCATGACATTCATTTGACCATGGGCGGAAGTTGTAGAGGGATCCTTCCTCTTTAAAAGCTCTGACAGCTTATTTCCAATTTATTAGCTATCTCGCCAATAAAAAATTGTATATTCGATTTTTGCTTAAAAGTCGTGGTTTTTTGATTTTTTCTCCTAAACTATTGATCTGACACCAAAATTGCAAAGGACATTTTTTGTAAAGAATTTAATTTTCTTCAAGATAGATTGATAGCTAAACCCTTTCAATGAATTTACTCTGAGATAAATTTAATTAATTACAAGAAAACAATAAATGACACTATTTTATCGTAATTTTTATACTTTTTAATAAAACAACAGTTAATAAAAAAAATTATAACATTGAATATTTTTATAATCAACCATTTTGATATCGTTATAATGCCTAAATTTTTAAAATTTTGAATCATCTTACAAATATTCTCATAAATATAGTCCTTACATAAAATATATCCAAAATATATAGTCATACATAACTCCAGCTCACAAAAAAAAAAAGTGGCATGTACTTTGGACCGGACCTACCTATTAAAATGAATATTGACCCACTGAATTCGAATTTCAAGTCCGTTTGACCCGGTCACCCTCCAATTTTGAGCATAATCCAAAAAACCCCAAAAAATTGCAAAAAACTGCAGTCACAGCAATGAAAAAATTCTTCTGGACCCGGATCAAGTATGATTTTTATGTATCTCAATTTACTGAAACTAAATCTGAACGTTAAGTAGCCTGGTAAGCCGACCAAATTTGCAAAAAAAAAAAAAAAAAAAACGAAAAACCCAAAAAAATTGCAATAAGTCATGAAAAATTGAAGTTATCGAGATAAAAATTTTTTTCGACTCAGATTGAGTATGATTTTCATGTATTTTGTTCCACTGAGTTTGAATCTGAAGTTTTCTTGCCCCGTTAACGTTTTAAAATTAAAAAAAATCTCAAAAAACCAAAAAAATCGGGAAAATTGCAGCTATAAATATGAGAAAAAAATCTATAAAACATGATTAAATACTTTTCTTGTATTTTTTCGCGCATAAAATACAAATTAAGAATCTGAAAATATAAAAAATTTTTTAATCTATAAAAAATGACGTATAACTAGAATAAAGAGAACGATTTTCTCGAATTTTAAACTGTTCTTCATTGGTATCGAACTCTTTTGTTCTCAAATGATCTACGCAGTAAATTTTTCTTCCGTTTGTTATTATCTCTTGTATTTCATGCGTAAACCAATACAAGAAAAGTATTTAATCATGTTTTATAGATTGTTTTTTCATATTTGTAACTGCAATTTTCCTGATTTTTTTGGTTTTTTGAGATTTTTTTAATTTTAAAACTTTAACGTGGCACTGGGCTAATTAACGTTCAGATTTAGATTCAGTAAATTGAAATACACAAGAATCATACTTGATCCGGGTCCAGAAGAATTTTTTCATTGCTGTGACTGCAGTTTTTTACAATTTTTTGGGGTTTTTTTGCATTATGCTCAAAATTGGAGGGTGACCGGGTCAAACGGACTTGAAATTCGGATTCAGTGGGTCAATATTCATTTCAATAGGTAGTTCCGGTCCAAAGCACTTTTTTTTTGTGAGCTGGAGTTATTTATGACTATATATTTTGGATATATTTTATGTAAACTATATTTATTAGAATATTTGTAAGATGATTTAAAATTTTAAGAATTTAGGCATTATAACGATATCAAAATGGTTGATTATAAAAATATACTATGTTACAATTTTTAACTTCCCGCTAAGAAAATTGAAAATTTTCAAAAATCGGGAAGTTATTGGTTTTACCCCGTTTTTCGAAAATCGAGTTCTCATCAGATCTAGACGTTTTGAGGTCCTAGAAAACTTCCCTGAATGTTTTCGCGATGATGTCCGTATGTCTGCCTGTGTGTGTGTGTGTGTGTGTGTGTGTGTGTGTGTGTGTGTGTGTGTGTGTGTGTGTGTGTGTGTGTGTGTGTGTGTGTGTGTGTGTGTGTGTGGCCGTATGTAAACCTCTCATACTTTTTGAACGGTTTGACCGATTTCATCGCGGTTGGCGCCATTCGAAAGGGCTCGACTAAACTTAGATTTTAAATACCATTTGGACCGATTCGAATCAGTAGATTTTGAGAAATCTCAAAAAAACTACAAAAAAAAATTTTTTGAAATGTCGTTTTTTTGGAATTACTTTTAAATGGCTTTACCGATCTATTCCAAAATCTCATAAGCTCTTAAGATAAAAAACCACGTCGATCACCGCAAGCCCGGTCAAAATCGATTGATTCGTTCGTGAGTGATCGTTGTCGAAAAAAAACCGAAAAAAGTGTTTTTTCGGTATTACTTCGAAATTACTGGCTCGATTAATTTGAACTTAATAGTTCTTTATAGAGTTTTGAAAATTGCGTCGAATGCCGCCAACCGCGTGAAAATCGGTTCATTTATTCAAAAGTTATTGCCGTTTGAAAATTCAAAAAATTGTGTTTTATTAAACTGCTATTAGAGTTTTGAGCTCGGAAAGCTCAAAATGACACAGCAATCATATTTTCGAGCTCGAAGAGCTCAAAAACGTAATGTGTAACTTTGAGCGCTTAAGTACAAAATGAGCGGGAAGTTGCAAGGATGGCCTTTAGAGTCAACCGTCATCCTAATTTTTTTTATCAACTGTTGTTTTATTAAAAAGTATAAAAATTACGATAAAATAGTGTCATTTATTGTTTTCTTGTGATTAATTAAATTTATCTCAGATGAATTTCATTTAAAGGGTTCAACTATCAATCTATCTTATAGAAAATTAAATTCTTTACAAAAAAGGTCCTTTGCAATTTTGGTGTCAGATCAATAGTTTAGGAGAAAAAATCAAAAAACCACGACTTTTGAGCAAAAATCGAATATACAATTTTTTACTGGCGAGATGGCTCATAAATTGGAAATAAGCTGTCAGAGCTTTTAAAGAGAAAGGATCCCTCTACAACTTCCGCCCATGGTCAAATGAATATCATGGAATGTCGCTATGCTATAGATAATTTAAGCAAAAAAAATGATTTTAACGGGTTAATTAAATGAGAAAACTTCAAATTCATCCAGCGAGTACTTAAAATTGAAATTAAGAACTATCCTTTGGTGAGAATTTTTTTTTCTATGTAAAGAACAATATTTCGTCAATGGAGTGAGAAAAAAAAATAGTCGTCTCAAATGAAGCACCCTAATATATATATATATATATATATATATATATATATATATATATATATTGTGACATGGGAAAAATTTTGTAAAATTTGAAATTACGATTTTTAAAATTATTAGGTTGGCTAAGCTGAGGAAAAGCAGAGATTCGACGCGCCGGTGTCGCCCCAAACAGCCTCCCGATCAGAATGACAAGCTCGAGGTAAAATTAGTAAAAGAAAACGCGCCGAATTTAAATTAAAAATTTAAATAAAAAGAATACCGGAATGAGTGTGAACTATTGTTGAATGCATGAGTGAGTGAGACTAGACTATAGCGATCAGACGACCCACGAATTTCTACGAGCCATCGACGATCAACGCGACATCGGGCCGCGAGGATGTAACGACGAAAAAATTTGAATGGACCAATGACGACGGAGAGCGATCAACAACAAGTATGCGAGGCGCCATCTGAACACGAGGCTGATCACTAATCGAAGTATCGACCAATCATCGATCGCCCAGAGGAACGAACGCAACCACGACTGACTACGGCCGGCTGGAAAATGCCGTGAGCTGTTTGTGCCGTTTTTTTGGTTGCGCAGAAGAAAAAAACACATGTTGCCGAGGAAGCAGCCATTTTTATGAAATTCTGATCTGGACGCCGTGACTGTGGCATCGTGCAGTTCTCTTTTTTGATTATTTATTGCTGTTTTTTTTTTTTTTTTAAATTTGTCGCTGACGTGAGTACAATTGTGTACATTATTGTGCAATATTTCGCCGAGTTGTTTTGGACACTACGACCCCGGACACGCCATCGCCGAGACATCGACGCTCTTCCGTCAGTTTTGCCGCCAACTTCGCCTACTTAGCCAGCATCGCCCGAGACGTCTACGGTAGCTGCAGGGTAAGTCTGGTCGCTGTCTTTATTAGCCCCAGGGTGTCATCACCGCGAATTTCGTCGTGTTAAAATAATTTGTTTATAATTCGAGTTGCACGGAATTAGATAAATTCCGTGCGGTATTTTTGAAGCTTAGTGACGACACTCTGCGGCACGGTACCATTGAGTCGCGTATTTGTGTGTGTGAAATTTTTGGTCGGGATTATAAGTACTGTTTACCTACCTCGAGCTTCAAATACCCGACAAAGCGGCTTAGTAAATTGCTTTGGAAAATAAGTTGACTAATTTGAATACTTCGCATAATTTGATTTTTTTTTTCTTGTCATTGTTGAACAATTCGGCGATTTGAATTATTTTTGGATAATTTTGAGATCTTTATTAGGTTTTTGCGATTGAATTTATTATATTCTCTAGAAATTTATGTATTAAAAATTTTGCGATTGAAATTATTGGTTGAATTTTGCGATTGAAATTATTATTTTTTTTTTAAAAAAAAAAAAAAACTTCTTAAATAAATTTTGCGGTTGCGATTTTTGATAAAGTTTTGCGATTGAGATTTTGTTATTAAATTTGGCGATTGAAATTTTTGATAAAATTTTGCGATTGAAATAATTATTTCCTTTTTAATTTTTGAATAAATTTGGCGAGTTGAATTAATTATTTGTTTTGAAAATTTTTGAATAAATTTGGCGAGTTGAATTAATTTTTTTTGAAAAAAAAGACTGTAATTTTTTTTTGGTTACTCGAATACTTTTTTTTTTGTAATTTGTTTTATTTTGAAATGTTGAATCATTGCGTTAGCACTAGTTTTGCGTTAGAATTATTTTTGCGTTAAAATAATTTTTGTTATTAATGCGACATTGCCGACAGAATATATTTGTTGTTGAATAAATCGTTGCTGGATTAGAATTGCACGCCTCAATTATTTTTTTTTAATTGTTGTTGCTCTGATTAACTGATCCCATCGTCCAATTTCGATTTCTTTGTCCGGCGATTGCCGTTATTCGATTTTTGAATCTCTTCACCACCGACCCGCCGCCCAAAGAAGATCAACAGCGATATCGACCCGTGGAACATTGAGTTCCTGGCGCCCAACCAAATCTACGAACCAGGTAGGCCAATTAATTTTTGTTGACCTGATCCGGTCCTGTCGACGCCAGTGCCGGAAAAGGCATCACAATATATATATATATATATATATATATATATATATATATATATATATATATATATATATATATATATATATATATATATATATTGTTAAGAGTGCAAGATTTTCTTGTCCAGTTATTTAATTATTTATTATATTCTATATTTATATTTGCCGCTCAAGGCGACAACTTAATTATTATGATTACTGTTTGACTGTGATGGCGTCGTTTTCGCGCGCAGCCGAGCTGCATATACCACACTCTCCGGCTCACTCGCTGTGACTCTCACTTGTTGCTTGAACACTTGTCTGTTTTGTGTATTACTACGTTGTTACAACTCAAGCATCTTTATTAATATTATTAACTTTATAATACGTATATTATTTGATATCAAAGATTATTTAGAAGTTGTTTATATTTATTAGAAGAATAAATAAACCTAGATTCAGTTTAACATAAACCTTGTGTTTCACTTTATTCAATAAACCTGAAAGGTTATTGGGCTCCAGTGCACGCTTCCACTGCGTACGTGATTGATTTATTGAAAATAAATTGAGTGAAGTGATTGACCACAAGGTAAGAGTATTTATGAATATTTATTTAGAAAAGATATTCCGGAAAATAAATAAAAATATAAGACGTAATTATAGATGAACAAAAGCATGCATGCATAGAAAATATAAAACGTAATGAATACGTTTTAATAGACGCTTAATTTGAATAACTTAAAAAAGTTGATAAATATTTATTTATTCAATTAAATAAATTCATAGATGTCTGAAAATATTTTTTAATATATTAGATGGTGAAAAATAGATTTAATTTAAGTAGATGATGAAATCGCTAGCGAGGCCGGTAGACGCTAAAAAAATTCAAGATGTCGGCCAACTGCGTCATAATAACAATAGTACACGAGCATCACGTGTATTACAATAGTATGTTCAGATTTTGATTTTTAGAAGATGTTTTAAATTAAATTTTAAAAGTGAATTATTAATTTTAATAATTATAAAAATGTATTTTGACATGTCAGTGATATTAATTAATATAAAATACATATTAAAGCTATTTCGGTAACTTTGGCTATGCGACGCTTGTGTTCGGCATCAAGTAGCTTATAGTTTGTGAGGTTGTTTGTTTGCATAATGTATCCCGAGTGTGTGCGTGATCAACCGCCTTCAACGTCGTTTTATTGCCGTGCGTAAAACTATACGTTGGAATAGGTGTGCATACTCGAGGTGGTGCTGTGTAGATGATCAATCTTGCGTTTCAAATTAAAGTAAATTGCTGTGCGTTTATTTTAATTTAGAAGCACGAAATAGAATCAAAATTAAGAAGAGTATCGGGTACTAGATGAATAGAATTTTAGAATATTAATAATAAGAGATAGATGATAAATTATTAATTAAATAATAAATTATTAATTAAATGTATATTTAATTAAATTTAAATTCTGTTTCATAAAATCCGAAATAGATGTCAGAGTCAGATAAAAAGCTTACAATGGTTGATTACGACAGTGAGGGAAGTTTCGAGAAAATTGAAGATTCTGGAAATGCTGAGAAGGACCCAGCATTGCAGATTAAGACTGAGAAAACTGAGGACACGCTCTACAGTTTGTCTCAATTCCACAAAGGTTTATTGCAACAAACAAAAGGCAATCCAGGTTCATCAACGAAATCTAGTGACATTAAAGATGTAAAAGAGTCACTTAAAAGGATGAACAACTTCTCAACTCCTGTCAAACCAGGTCAATCGACGAGTAAGTAATGACTATAAAATAATTTAGAAGCTGTAAACATAATTAGAAGACACACTTTAAGAATAGATGAAAGTATTTTAAGAGTAGTTAGATGAGGCCTATTTAAGATGTATAAAGATGTATAGATGTTAAGAAAATCCCAGATACTAATTAAGAATACATGTTTACAGGTACAGATGATGGTACAGATGACCGTAAGAATGAAAGTAAAGATGATGATACTAAAGATGATGATGATTTTAAAGACAAGAGTGAAAATACCAAGATTAAAATTAGAAGCAGCAAAAAGATGTTAATGCTTGGTAATAAAGATTTAGAAGATATGAAGAGGTTGATGCTGGAGTCAAACAAGCAGACTCAAGAAATAGCAACGTCAATTGCAAGAACAGCTAGGAGACTCGAGGAAGTCTCTGCTGCAATGTTAGATGCCCTAAAGGTGATGACAAAAGGGTATAAAGCAGAGTTAGATCGCGAAAAGACTAAAGCGGAAACAGCAAAGGTAAAGAATTCACATATATTTCCTACTTTCCCAAATAAGAATGATTTAGAAGTTACAAATGAGAATCATATTATCTCTAGAGATTTGAATGTAATTAAAGATGCATTACTATCAAATCAAAGTAAGATTAACGTTAGACGAGAATATAGATTAACTCAAAAAACAAACTATAATATCTGGTTTGATTATTTAAAATCAGAACTTA
Organism: Cotesia glomerata; assembly: GCF_020080835.1. Taxonomy (NCBI): domain Eukaryota; kingdom Metazoa; phylum Arthropoda; class Insecta; order Hymenoptera; family Braconidae; genus Cotesia; species Cotesia glomerata. Next base: position 8,694,348 of record NC_058166.1, on the reverse strand, counting down.
CTAGTTGTGATTTATTAGATGTAATAGATGAAAATAACAGTAATGATAATAACTTATCAAATTCAATGAATAATAAAAGAAAATGCCTTGTTAGAGATATTATTATTAATCATTTAGATGAAAATTATCACAAGAGAATTCTTGATATTTCCGAACCCGTAGAAATTTTGAAAAGAATTAAAGAATGTAGAAAAGAACAGATAAACCTTACATCAAGTTCAGTTAGAAAAAGATTGTATTCAATCAAAATGAAAAAGAATGAGAAGGTCAATGATTTCTGTGAAAGATTTGACCAGATCATTAGAGAATATGATTCTTGCGGAGATGGAGAAAAATTAACTGAACAAGAGATTAGATCAGCTTTCTATCAAGCGATTACCCCTGTAACTCCTCAACTAATGTCCGCAGACTTTCTTAAGAGATCTCAGTCAAAAGAGATGATGACATTAAATGAAATGAAATCTTTTATTCTACAGTTAGAAGCAGAAAAGAAGACCGGAGATGGAGATGATACTGTCAAAGCACAGACAGCCAAATTTGACAGTAAAACAAGATGTTATAGATGTGCTAAGACTGGACATAGAATCGAGGACTGTCCACTGTCAAAAGACTTGTGGTTTTGCTACTTTTGCCAGGACATTAAGAAACACAAAGGTGCAGAATGCAAGGAAGGAAGACTCACAAGTAAGGTTTTGAATAATAATGATAATATAAATTCTAGAGGTAAAATAGATAGACGAGGTTTTATTAAAGTTAGAAATAATGTGAATTCTAAGCCATATAATAATGATAGACGTTTTAAGAATTATAACAAGAACGATCAACAGTCAGCTCAAAATGCACACAACAACAGAAGTGCAAAAAGAGTGACTGACGAAAGAAAAGGTAAGAAATTATTAAATGAAGATTTAATAGATGAGATTAGATTTATTGCTGATTCAGGAGCAACAGATCATATAGTAAAGAATCGATTGATATTAAGCAATTTTGAAAAATGTGAAAATAGAGTAATTAAGAGTGCCAATAAGAATAAATCGGCTGACATTTTAATAGATGGAAAAGGTGATCTTTTGCTCTACACGAATCAAGATAACAAGATAATTAAATTATCAAATGTTATTAGTGCTAAAGATGTATCAGATAATTTATTATCATTAAGAAAATTAGTAGATAAAGGATTTAAGATTTATTTAGATGATAAAACTTTGAGGGTATTTAGTGAAAATTTAGAAGAAATAATACTAGAAGGAATATATGAACAACCCAACTGGATTTTGTACTTCAAAGTTAAGAATTACATCGACGATAAAAATGAATTAGATTGGGAATACAACGCCTACCGTTGTAAAGCTGTAATGATTCAAGAAGATGACACCGATGAATCAGAAGTAGATTTACAAAGTAAGGAGGGAGATTCAGAAAACATAGAGACCAAGGATTCTTCAATTAGGAGGGAGGAAGAAGTTACAACACCTCCAGAAATAGAACAACATCTTGAAAATCCAAATGATGACATGTTTAATTGGGATTCTAGTTTAATAACTAGAAATACAATTAAGTTAGATGACATCGAGAGCATTAAGAATTTAGAAGAGCTATTCACATCAAATCCATTAGAGCAAGGAACAACAGAATCAAGTAAAATAAATGAAGCTATGTTATGGCATGTAAGACTTGGTCATGCTTCATTAAATTACCTCAAGAAGTTACAGAAAGTATACAGCAAATTAGAGAAAGTTAGATTTGATGATTCAATTCTAGATTGTGAAATATGTATTATGTCAAAGATGCAAAAATTACCATTTAAAGAAGTTAGAAGACGAGCATCAAGACCATTACAAATAATACATACGGACACGATGGGTCCAATAAAACCAACTTCACACCCAGGACACAAAAGATTTATTAATGTGTACATAGATGATTACTCCAGATTAGCTAGAGCATATTCAATAAAGACTAAAGATGAATCAGGAGAAACATTAGAAAAATTTCTAATATCTACAAGAAATTTACTTGGCAAAGATGAAAAGGTATGCTACGTTAGATCGGATCAAGGAACAGAATTCACTGGTGGAAAATTTCTAGAGGTTTTAAGAAAAGAAAAGATAGAATTAGAATTAACACCGCCTTATACCCCTGAACACAATGGAGTCTCTGAAAGATTCAACGCCACGTTGCAGAGAAAAGTCAGACCCTATATGCTAGATTCTGGTTTACCTAAGAGTATGTGGGAGTTAGCAGTGGACGCAGCTGTTCACTCATACAATCGAACACCACATAAATCTATAGATTATGATGTACCATTGATGAAATTTAATAAGAATGAAAATTGTCATTTTGATAAAATTAAAAGATTTGGATGTATTGGATATATTAGAATTCCAAAACCAGAGCACAAGTTCAGCGAGAGAGCAATTAAAGCAGTCATGGTGGGATATAAACCCACAGGATACTTGTTATGGCATCCAAGTACTGGAAAATTTCTAGAGTCACGACATGTTAGATTCAATGAAAAATTAGTGTACAAAGATGTATATAAGAATAAACAAACAGAAGAAATTGAAGATGAAATTAGTTGGAAATCAGATGAAAATGTACCAGATAATTTAGATGACAAAACCAACGAAGAAAAGGAGAAACCGGAACAAAGAAAAAGAGGAAGACCCCGTAAAAATCCACTAGATGCTAAAAACTTAAATGAAAAGAAGAATTCATCAGAAGAAATTAGACCATGTACTAGAGGTGAGATGAAAAGAAAACTAGAATCTGAAAAGGATAAAAATAGAAAATTGATTGAAGACATAAGCTTTGCAAGAAGTGTCAACGTGTCTGAAGATCAATCTAAGATGGATGAACAAGAATTAATAAGATGTTTAATTACTTCTTTAAACAAAGAACCCATTAATTATGATGAGGCAAGCAATTCAAGTGAAAGATGTCAGTGGATGAAGGCTATCAAAGATGAATTAGACTCAATAACTAAAAATGACGTCTGGGAATTCGTAGAATTGGAAGAAGCAAGTAAAACTAAAGGAAAATTAAATATCATTGATTCAAGATGGGTATTTAAAAAGAAAATAGAGGTAAATAAAGATGTACTTTATAAAGCACGACTAGTATGTCGAGGTTTTAAAGATAAGAATGATTATGATCTAAAAGATACATATTCGCCAGTATCTAGACTATCACTCATACGAGCATTACTTTCAATAGTAAATAAATATGATCTAGAAATCTGTCAATATGATGTGAAAACTGCATTCCTCTATGGAAATTTAGATGAAGATATTTACATAAAGATACCAGAAGGTCTAGATGTAGATGAAAAGACGAAACAAACAAAGATACTTAAATTAAAGAAATCTTTGTATGGATTAAAAGTAAGTCCTAAGAAGTGGAATATAAAATTCAATCAAGTGGTAAAAGAAATTGGTCTCGAAAATGATTTACATGAACCATGTTTATACACTTGGAGGAAAAATGGAATTGTAGCTGTACTGCTAATCTATGTAGATGACATTTTAGCTGCTAGCAATGATCCAAAGAAGTTAGATGAAATTGGAAACCATTTATGTAAGAATTTTGAGATGAAAGTTCTTGGCGAACCCAAGAAATTTCTTGGAATTGAGATAGAAAGAAATAGAGAAGGGAAGAACATTGTATTAAATCAAAGTAGGTATATAGAAAGCATTTTAGATAGATTTAAGATGACTGACTGTAACCCGCAGAATACTCCAATGGTTACTAGACAAGCTGAAAATAGAAGTAAAAAGAAAAAAATTGGAAGAGTTAGAATCATCTGAATGTGAACAACCGTCGATAACTAGAAAAGCTCCATACAGAGAGGCAATTGGAAGTCTTATGTACTTAGCAAATGGAACTAGACCAGATATTTCTTTTGCTGTACATTACTTAGCTAGAAAACAATTAAGTGCTACCGAAGATGACTGGAAAGATGTAAAAAGAATTTTGAGATATTTGAAAGGTACAATAAATTTAAACCTGAAATATACAGGTAACTCAGATGACTTAGAAGCTTTCTCAGATGCTAGTTTCAGAGATAATGATGACTCCACGTCATCAGGAGGATATATTATTAGACTTTTTGGTGACGTAATTGCTTGGAGAAGTCACAAACAAAATTACGTTACACTGTCCACTTGTCAAGCAGAATATTTGGCAATGAGTGATACTTGCCAAGAGATAATATCTCTAGATAAAGCAATTAGATTTGTAATTGGAAAGACATTATTTCCTACTACTATTTGGTGTGATAACAAGTCAGCAGACGACTGTACTAAGAAGGATGGAAGTCATAAACTTAAGATGTTCGATAATAGCGTAGATGAAATTAGATTAGAATTACTAGAACGAGAGAAAACAGGTAGTAGAAAACACATGGCACAAACACATGGTGATTTCATTAAACAATGTGTTAATGAAAATAGAATACGAGTTTGTTGGATTTCTACAAAAGAAAATTTGGCTGATATACTAACTAAGCCACTACCTGCAGAACCTTTTAGACACTTAAGAGATGAATTATTAGATTGAACAATTAGAAGTATATTAGAAGTTATTTAGAATTAACTGTAATTATTATTTCATTATGTTACAGAAAAACCGACTGACAGAAAGAAGTAGAGCAGTGGAAGCTGGATACAAAAAAATGGAGGGAGTGTTAAGAGTGCAAGATTTTCTTGTCCAGTTATTTAATTATTTATTATATTCTATATTTATATTTGCCGCTCAAGGCGACAACTTAATTATTATGATTACTGTTTGACTGTGATGGCGTCGTTTTCGCGCGCAGCCGAGCTGCATATACCACACTCTCCGGCTCACTCGCTGTGACTCTCACTTGTTGCTTGAACACTTGTCTGTTTTGTGTATTACTACGTTGTTACAACTCAAGCATCTTTATTAATATTATTAACTTTATAATACGTATATTATTTGATATCAAAGATTATTTAGAAGTTGTTTATATTTATTAGAAGAATAAATAAACCTAGATTCAGTTTAACATAAACCTTGTGTTTCACTTTATTCAATAAACCTGAAATATATATATTAGGGTGTGCCAAAATGTAACTCCCGTGGAAGACCTTTTAAAATTGGAATTTTAAGTTCCGCTTTTAACAGGGGCTGCGTTTGGCCATTTCCTGAAATATTTTGAAGTGAGACGATGTATTTGATTTTCATAGAAATTTTTAACAGAAGCTTAGTTTGGGCATTTCCGGTAAAAATTCAAAATTTGGCCGGATTAGGGCACACCCTAATATATATAGGAAATTAAATTTTCTACAAGTTTGTTTCCTATATTTCTTCTGTAGCTCTTGTCATTCACGAGATAAATGCGAAAAAACGCGAATTTCATAGAAAAAATCAAGTTTAGAAGCCTGTACTTCCTCGCTGGTTCGAGTTACGGCTTAGCCGCAATGGACACTTTTGTAGAGCATTTACACGGAAAAAAATGGATGGCGTTTAACACAATGTTAGTATGGTCTCCAGACCGATACTAAAATAGTATGTGTAATATTGCAATTCAGTATTGTCACGAGTCCCATAAGTATGGCGTTATTTACTATGTAGTATAGCAATGGTGCTATTGTATCTTTTATACGTATGCATAGCAGGCTTGGCAAGACAGTATGGTCCTGAGACCCATCCACAGATTCGGTAGAATCTGGCGCCAAGTTCCGTTCAAAAATCCCGTTGTAAACGGAGCGCCAGACTACCGACTGTGTTTACTGTAAGCAGAACGGTATTTCGAGGTTGCAAAATTTTATTTAATTATATGGTTCTCCTTTTTCCAAAATGATATATTATAAAAGTAATTTATACTTTATTTTACTGATATTAATTAATTATAATCAATTATAACACTTAATTCACTTAAAATTATTAAATTTTATCAGCACAAACTATAGTAAGCCCAGAAATTTCGATCCTGACTTTTTTTCGATGGGGAATATCAGCGCCACAGACTAGATAAAATGAATATGTGTAGTAATCCTTCCTATAGACACGCAACTACAGTAAAAAAAAGTGATTCGTAGCTTGCATCTATGGCCGCCAGGGTGCACTGGAATTACATCTACATAAACTGTAGCTTCAAGGGGATAGTTTGCAGTAAAAAATGCAGTCAACACGAGATTTAAGTTGTTATCAATTGTAAATTTTCATTATAATTACAAAAAATACTAAAATCCGAACAAAAACAGTTTCACTGTAAAAAAGTCGCGCCAAGTCCACGTTCATAAGACTATTAGGAAAAAAAAATTTTTTTTTTTCTTTACAAAAAGATACAAAAAAAAATTTAAAAATCCAAGTAACCGATATGATTGTTTATGGTTTCGGAAATTAAAAATTTTATTGTAAATTTAAAAATTAAAAAATTTTTAGAACGTACTTGGTGTGCGTCATTGTGTATTTCAATTTTTTTAAAGTCCTAGTAAATAGATTTTACGAATTTCATTAAAAGTAAAATATTTTGCAACCACGCACACTAAATACGTTCTAAAATTTTTTTTTTAATTTTTAAATTTACAATAAAATTTTTTTTAATTTCCGAAAATCATAAACAATCATATCGGTTACTTAGATTTTTTAATTTTTTTATTTTGTATCTTTTTGTAAAGAAAAAAAAAAATTTTTTTTTCCTAATAGTCTTATGAACGTGGACTTGGCGCGACTTTTTTACAGTGAAACTGTTTTTGTTCGGATACTACATTGCTGATGACGCAATGGTACTAGCGGTTCCCGCTATAATTTTTGGCGTGTTAAGCAATTAACCTCTTGTATTACCACCAAAACTACACTGATGGAAGGATTTGTTTTTATTGAATAAGCTTTATTAACTGTTAATAAATGATTTTTTAACATCATAGGATTTAATAAATATTTATTAATAAATTATTTATTAAATACGATTTATTAAATGTTAATAAATATTTGTTAACAGTTAACGAATATTTATTAACAGTTAATAAATATTTATTAATGGTTAATTAATATTTGTTAACTGTTAACAAATATTTATTTAAAATAAAAAGCAAAAATAGCAATTTTTTTTTGACACTTTTTATAATTCTATAGCTGAAATACATGATAATAATTAAATTCACTAAATAAATTAACAATTTCAATATTTAAAGAGACCATTCGGCAGCCGAAATGGAAGTAGATTTCATCATGAATAGAAAAAAATATAACAAAGATTGTATACAGAACTAGGGCTTTTAACTTATATGCAATCGACAAAAATATATATCGACGGACAAATACTAAAACCAGTGCAATAGCAAATTTCATAATTGGCATAGGGGAATGGGGCATAATTTTGAGACTACACATATGACATGGTACTCACATTAAATCTTATTTAAAGAGCTTTCGGATGCAATTTACAGAATTGCAATAAGTTATCCTATTCAAAAGTTATTCGAGTTCGAAAGTGAAGAAATATGAATTTTTATGATTTTCAAAATTTTGAAATCCTGGTATTTCTAAATTACTTGACCGATTAAGCTCATCTTCGAACTTGACTTTGGTATTTATCTGTAGAATAAGTATGTTGAGTTTGGTAGAGATCCGTTGTAAATTGGCGACGCTATCGTCCTGACAAGCCGCGTTATATCCCATATATATATAAATATATATATATAAATATATATATATAAATATATATATATATATATATATATATATATATATATATATATATATAAATACATACATATATAAACTTTTGAACCATATGCATTTTCTGAATTCGCTTGACGAGCTGAGTCGAAATATAGCAAAATTTTTCAAAAGTTCCGTCATGAGGACCAATGCAATAGTTAGATTTCTATGAAATCTACTAAAAATATAAAAGATAATTATGAGCTGTGATAGAATTTGGTATTTTATAATAAACATTAATATAATGTAATATAATTAATGCAAATAATTTATAAAGATGATTTTTGCTTATAAACAATCTTCATATCATATGACATTGCAAGCGAAACAAATCTACTCAAAAAAATATTTATCAACTGTTAATAAATATTTGTTAACTATTAATAAATACTTATTAACTATTCATAAATGTACTTTCCTTCCAAATAAATATTTATTGAGTGTTAAAAAATATTCATTAAAATTTAATAAATTAAATAATTGTCTTCAAACAAATTAAATTAATAATTAAAAAATCCTTCTATCAGTGTATATAAAGTAAAAGACCCAGTTACTGACGCTGGCCTAGTTATTGATACTTTCAATTTTATTTTAATTTAATAAAACAAATCGACTCTAATAAATTAATAAATATATTTATTATTATAATTATTATTATGCTTTACTTGTACACCTCTCCGCTTTTACAAGGCTGATTCCTCTTTTTCTCCTAGCTCTACGCTTTTTCTATTTCTCATATTGGACCTCAGCAAGTCCCACCCGACACTTCATTTCTACTTTTAATTTTTGCGGCTGTGGACTGACTTGTGCTTTCTGTACCGTATTCACCCTGAACCTTACCTTCTCAGGCTGTTGGAACAGAATCATGGGGAAACCACAGAGAAAACCCATGATAGTACAGTCGGAGCTGGGCTAAGTCTACAGTGATTTATAAGAAACTCTTCTTTATCGACCACTGGAGCATTAGGCCCTTCTCCTAGTGTGCAGAGATCCCTCGCGCTAGCCAACGCTGACTAAAGTGGTCACCCATTCAAGTTGTTGCTTAAATGTGTGATCGCCCAAGTCAGACGTGTGCCGCCCAGCTATCTCTGCCACTTCCAGAGGCTGGCAACGTAACGTAACGCACATATTTTTAATTATAATCACTGAAAAATATTGGTGCGTGCTGGGATTGAACCCGGGTCCCACTCTTTCGAAAAGCGAGCACCGAGCCGACCAGGTTATTGCCAGCCTATTAATAAATATAATTTTTGAATTATAAATTTTAAGATAATTGATTTTTTGAGAAAATTTTATTTTTTTAATTAGAATAAATTTTTTTTAAATAATCTCTTTCATATTTTTAATAAGACAGACATAAATTCTTGTAATTTTTTAATTGATTGTTGTTGTTATTTTTCTTCACTAAAACCAATTCATGTCAGAGTAAAAATAAAAAAAAAAAACAATCATGTCATGAAATAATTAATATCATTTTTCATTTATATAATATATTTCGGACATAACCTTCGTCTATAATTAAATAAACATTGTTGTTACTCCAATGGTGTTGTAGCTAATATCACAATATTGGCTAGGTCTACCTGCTAAAAGAATTGTACATACGGCAAGCCAGTATGGGCCTGGCGGCCATACTAGCATTGCGGCATCCGCGATAACTATCGCCAATGTTACCATTTCCGCAATGGTCGAATCATCTATGTGTACAATTTAATTATGGACAAAAATCTTCGATACCATACTGTATGGTGTTCTTACCCATACTGGTATAGTGGTATCTACCATCTATTTCTCTCCGTGTAAGATGATTTGGTCGTCGCAATCCGAGGTCAAATTGATAGATATTTTTTTTTCTTTTTTGCAAGTGATCACTCGAAAAATAGCATAAAATATAAAATTATTTCTAATCAGAATTAAATTGAATAAATTCAATTCATAATTATGGTTAAATAATTATAATAATATAACTATTAAAATATCAACTGACAAGTACTGGGCTGTCACAAAACTATAACAACTATTATAGGTTATGTAAAGTCGGTACTTGAAACAGTTGCTCACGGTGTTCATTTATTGTTTAAATTTTCAAATATCACTTCAATATATTAAGGTAGTAGTCTGGTAACTTATGCCTATTTTCATGACTTCTTTGGAGGGTGGTTTTTTATAGGAAAATAAAAATGAATTATCTTGAATATTTAGAGTGTTTTTATTTACATATTGAAAATATAAAAAAAAATTTATTTGAAAAAATTTAATAGTTTATTACTATTATTATTGCCACTCGAAGTTGGAACCTCAAAAAAAATGCACGTGGGTGGCCCGGGTGATTTTGGCTGTTGATGTTATCTGAAATCAAATATTCTTGATTATTCTTAATCTATAGACATGTCATTCTGATCGGAACTACTGAAGTTAAATTTCAAGGGTAAATAACAAAATGGCGGACTTTGAAAAAAAAAGTCCTTTTATTTTAGCAAAGAAAGGGTTGTAAAATAAAAAGTTAGGGGTGAAAAAAATTCTCTTTAGTACCGACGAGAACTATAAGTGTGTAGAACAGCCTGTTAAAATTTGAAAGCAATCGGTTCAGTAGAAAAAAAGTTAGGACCCGGGCCGACCAGAAAAACAATGTTTTGAGAAAAACGCGTTTAAAGTTCAACAACAAATTTTCATAAGTAAACTTATACTTACGTCAATCGTCTATGCCTGAAGCGTATAATATAGTACGTTGAGCTCTCATCAATGGCTACTTCAATATCTTCTTCATTTTTTAATTTTTCAGCAGACTTGCTCACAAATGTTACATCTTTTTCCGCAGTGTAGCTATTACCGTGAAATTTTCGCTTAAGGGGCACAACTAGTGTGAAATTTCGAAAAAATCGATTTTTTTTTTTTTCATATTTCGGTAGATTACACCTTTAAAAATAACATATTAAAATTTCAAATCGATATCTCATATAGTTTTTGAGTTATAACATTTTAAAGACCAGCCGCTCGGCAGCTAGAGAGTCCCATTAGCTACGAGACGTACCTGAGGTATTGTTCAGAGTCTACTGTCCCTTCCAGCCCCTATAACACGATTCCAGTTTCTATTGTTGGCTCTCAGGTATACTAAAATATATCATTATAATAATTTCTAGAAATTTTTCGTTTACTGCCACGTAAATTATTTTCGGAGCCAGACGCATTTAGTCTCATTGTGATCGTTGTATCGAGAGCATCATAATTTTACACGTGCTATTTTCTTGAAAATGAGTGATCAATCTTCATATTCTAATAAAAAAGGAACTCACAATGTTCCTAAACATCGATCAATTGCGAAAAAACGCAAGTTTACCGGAAATAGATTTACATTTGAGCAATCTACTGCGAATACCAGTACGTCCGCAGAAAAGTTATTACATAATAATGACAATAATGTTGTGATTGACCCATCTCATGGATATTGTATTTTGCAATTTTTATCAGTTTTTAGTGCAATTAGTAATTTAGTGGTGTGTAAAACCTGTCAAAAAAGTTACTTTCAATCAAGCAAGTCCAAGAGGCCTAGGGTTCAAAATTGCTATAATTTGTGAATGTGGCAATTCGTATATTAATTCTGGACCAATGATTGATAACGCATTTGAAGTAAATAGACATATTGTTGCTGTGATTCGTCTATTGGGCATCGGAATAAATGGGATAAATCTTTTCTGTGGATTAATGGATTTAGCATGCAAATTTTACGACCAAACTTTTGCGGGATGTTTTACGAATTTACAGATTGCAGCCGAAACCATTTGTAAGCTCAGTATGCAGCAAGCTATAAATGAAGAAAAAGAGCTTACATTAAAGGAAGAAAATTCGGAGACAAATTTGACTGTTAGCGGCGACGGTACCTGGAAAAAACGTGGCCATACTTCCCGTTTTGGAGTAGTTACGCTGGCAGGAAAATACAGCAAGAAAATTCTTGATTCATGCGTAAAATCTACATATTGTCAGAATTGTGTTTTTTGGAAGAAAAAAAAAGATAGCGAACCTGAAGCTTATGAGGAATGGCTATCATTACACGAAGAAGAATGTGATGTCAATCATGAAGGATCTGCCTCAAAAATGGAAGTGGATAGTGTAAAAGACATGTTTGGTCGTTCCATTAGTAAATATGGTGTAAAATATACCCGCTATATTGGTGATGGTGATAGTGCTACCCACAAAGGACTTATAGATTTGAATCCTTATGATATTCCTGTTGCTAAATTGGAATGCTATCTACATGTGAAAAAAAGAATGGGAACACGTTGCCGAAATGTAAAGAAAACTAATAAGAATTTAGGAGAAAAAAGTAAAACATCACAAAAGTTAACTGTAAATTTAATAAATAAACTCCAAAAATATTATGGTCTGGCAATTATGAGGAATCAAGATAATGTAGATGAAATGTATAAAGCAATCTGGGCAACATTTTATCATTTCTGTTCAACTGACAAAAACCCAAATCATAAAAATTGTCCAGAAGGCGCTGAAAGTTGGTGCGCTTATCGCCGCGCGGAAGCTGAAGGAATCACTAGTACATTTAAACACGATTACCGCCCACTGGATCCAGAAGTACAAAATGCTATAAAACCTATTTATGAAGACTTATCTCGACATGAATTGCTTGATAGATGTAAAGGTAACAATACTCAAAACAACAATGAAAGCTACAACGGTTTACTTTGGCACTTTTCACCCAAGCATCTTCATAATGGCTTCAAAACTATTGAATTGTCAAATAATTTCGCAACTGCAATATTTAATGACGGTTATTCGTCAATTTTGAAGATGTTCAATCTAATGGGAGTGATAGTTGGACCTGCAGCAAGAGATTTTGCGGCTCTTAAGGACAACACGAGAATACGAATCGCTGATCATCGCCAAAGGGCTTCTTCAAAGAAGGTCGATCCTCTCGAAGAAAAGCTTCTTCAGCTGAACAAGCCCTTTTCGAAGAAGAGGAAGGTGAATTATATGGCCCTGGAATAGCAGATTAGCTGTAAGTATGATTTTAAACCACTTATAACAGTGAAAACGATCATTTTATCTTTAAACGCGTTTTTCTCGAAACAGCATTTTCCGAATTTGCTGCAGTGATTACTCAAAAACAAATGATCCGATCACTATGGAATGTTGTTTGCATGTTCTATATATAGTTCTCCGTACAATGACCTATCGATTTTTTGATCTGATCAAAAATCGAATTTTGGCAGGCCAAAAACGACCAAAATTTTGGGTAAAATTCGTCTATTTTTTTTAAAACGCCGCCATATTGTCAATTTTTGATTTTTTTTTTTTATCGTAGGTCATTGTACAGACAATTTTATCTAGTTTAACGAGAATTTTTTTTTTTTAGATTTCATCCACGGAGAAGGCCGGAATCACTGCAGCAGTGAAGGACCTTTTTTTTTTCGCGCCGTTGGAGATCGACGATAACTTAAAAAATATTTAATTTTTTTCTTCAAAAATTTCACTATAAATTCTTAAAACATGTATAAATATATTCTTAAAATTTTGAAATAATTGATAAAGTATTTTCTTTAATAAAAATTCCCAAAAATCACCTTTTTTTTAGGCCGTTACACTAGTTGTGCCCCTTAATGCCTAGATCTCCAGGACTTTTCGTACCACGTTTTTTTCCTTTCCTATCCATCTTAGATGCTTACGTGTCAACGTACGATCAAATACTAACAGAGTACTGTGAATTTTAACTTAAATATACTTTAAAATAAATATATATTATATATATATATATATATATATATATATATATATATATATATATATATATATATATATATATAAATATATTGTAACAGGGTAAATTACCCTGTGACGGTAAACCCGCACTCGTGCGTTAATTAGTCGACGCAGCACTGGCGCGTCTCGGTCTTCGGGACCCGACTAGTATTAAGTGGGGGAAATTTTGGGTTTCTTGGTCAGTTGAGTAGCAGCGGTGAGTGAGAAGTAGTGCAGTGACCAATGCAGTAACATCACTAGCCAAAACAGTCCAAAGAAGGAAGCCTGAGTTTCCAAAGCACAAAAATTACACAGGTATTGAGACTTTGATTCCTTTGATGAGCCAAGGGGGTCATATACTCGGCTCATAAATTTTACTACTTCTCATTATAAATTAATTTTTTGGTAATTTAATTGTTTATAATAATTTTACTTAATAATAATTATTTATTTAATTCATTTGAATCGTTAGCATTGTGAGCATTTCTCCTGGGGGTCTTATACCCGAGAAATGTTCTAGGCCTCTTGGGTTTGCAAGTCATGAATAATTAATTTTATTAATACAGCTGGTTAATAATTATTAACATCTTAGATTGGGTTAAATAAATCTATTTTATATTAATTAAATTCTGAACATCGAGAAGGTCCCAGTCGACACGACATAGTATTTGGTACCCGAGGTCAAAACGTGTTACGCAGTTACGAACGCCGGCGTCCATTTTTGGCGCGCAAATTCCTTGTGAATTTTAGTACGCAGTAAATTGTGAAATTAACAACTGGACCATTATTACAATTTATACAATTGAATTATCATGTATCAATATAATTTATTATTGAAAATTATTTATAATTGTATTATAATAATTTTGGGAACTATTTTATTACTGGAAAATTAATTATTGAGAAATTGCGACGCAATTCGAAATTGAATTACCCGTGAATAATTTTTGGAAGTTATATTTTACCTCGAGATAAATTATTGTTAATTAACTATCCAGTCGACAATAACAATAATAACAATTATTTAATCAAAAATTACACGGGTCACTTTGATGAAAATTAATTAAGAACTGTAATTTCATCATCTTGGAAAAATGGAATTTTATAATAATATTTTATATAATCAATAATTAAATTTCGAGCAAAAATTGCATTGAATTATACGTCGAACGTTCTGGAAAATTTGTCAATAACTTAATATCATCATTCCGATAAAAGTCTTTGTAAAACTATTTGTCAGTGTGGATTACGTCCGAGAAGGTTTAGTTAATTTTATAAAGAATATTCTTAGAATTAATTTAATGTGCTGAGTATTAAACTCGTGATAATTTCGAAATAAGTTTAGGTGTCGATTTTAATACGGAGTTATCGAGAAATTGTTTTATTAATCGTGCAAATAATTCATAATTTAATTGCGTGCTAATGACTGAAAATTAGTAGTAAAAATTAATGTTGTCATTTTGGAGTAATTTTGTAATCCGGAAAATAAAAGTAAAGTAGAGTCAGGGTGTGTGTGAAGACGCGTGGGTTATGTGTGCGAAGATCGTGCGGGATATGTGTGTGTGAGTGTACGCGTTCTTTGCTTGTTGATGAATTGCCGAGTAGAGTAACTCGTACAGTCCTAGAAGCCGTTGTATAGACGCCAAGTGGGGTACAGCGGCAGTAAGTTAGAAACTGCGGTATAGGCGCTCCATAGGAGGGTACCGTCAGGATTAAGAATTTTGATAGAGCGTGAGGGTCCGGTGGACAGCGCGACTTAGTTAGAAACTGCGGTATAGGCGCTCCATAAGAGGGTACCGTCAGGATTAAGAATTTTTGTAACGATCTCTACTTGTTGATGAATTGCCGAGTAGAGTAATTAATAGACTTTAGAATCCGTTGTATAGACGCCAAGTGGGGTACAGCGGTAGTAAGTTAGAAACCGCAGTATAGACGCTCCGTATGAGGGTACTGTGGGATTAGGAATTTTTTTTGGACGACCCCTACTTGTTGATGAATTGCCGAGTAGAGGACTAGCACTGAGTTGAGGCGACGGTTTTAGCCCGAAATCCTCCGGTAGTTATAAGCGGTAGTGTTAAGTTAGTTGTAAGTGAGTGGTGTACGTGCAAGGGCACAAGTTGTTATTCTATTTTGTTGTTAAATAAATACCGGTCATTTTTGTTAAATAAAAATTCATTTCTTTCAGATCACCTTCCTCCACTCTCTCTCCCTGTAGATTATAAGCTCAGCTCTGGTTTCCGGTTCCAGGAACCGAGATACAAAATCCTGGTGACGCCCTTGTTAATTTAGAATCATTTGTTTATTATATTGCTTATCATTTAGATTAATAAAGGGGCCAATGAGCGGTAAGTAACAACAGCCCGTTACAATATGTAATAGAATAACAGAGTTAACCCAGGTATAAAAAATGCGCGCAAACAATAGAAGGGTCCAAGCGGTTGCAGCTGCCGGTCGACCTTAAAGGTTGGACTCCGAGGCGCTCTAGGAAACTCGTTATAACTCCCGAAATATTTCGAATTTCTGTTTGAAATTTTCACAGTATATTCTCAAGACATTGTACTTTCAAATTAAGCAAAAACAAAATTTTCGATTTTTTGAACCTAAGTTACCAGACTACTACCTTAAATCTGCTATAATTTACGTGAACTTTTAATGTATGTTTAATAACAATTTATTTTAATGCAAAAAAATTTTATGATTATATTTCAATTTCAAATTTGCCGCGCACCGAGAAGTCGCTATTTTTCTCCTGATAAAGATGGGGGAGTAATGTCTCCGACAAACAACAAAGATAGAAACCAATTTTTGATAATAAAAAATTAATTAAATTAAAAATATGTAGTAAATCGTTATCAAATTTTGATAGAATATGTATTAAACATTGTTCTATCTATTGGAAAGTTTTTTTTATGGGGTCAAGTTGGCCGATTTTTTATAAATCCTCCATTCCTGGAGTTATTGAACAAGGACATTCATAAGAGATCGTGTATTTTTGCAAAACTTTAATTAATTATATCTCTTAAACGGTGTGGTAAAAAAATCTGATTTTTTTTTTCTATATATGTATTAAATCATAATCTTTTGAATGAATATAAAAAAATATGGGGTTAAGTTGAAGTCATTTGGCACCCAAACTACCTTAATTCTGAAAAAAATCCGTTCATGGTCGAAGCGATGCTAGAAAATGCCACTGAGCTACAGAAATTTACAGATAAAAAATCATAGTTTCTGTGTTTTTTTAATCGGAAATCTTTACACGCCTTGATCAAGGACTTAATATAAATATTAAGGGCCCAAACTTCAGGGAATTTTTTCGCGGGAATGGGCGTTATGAGACGTGCACTTTTGGATTTTCCAAACTTTTTTATTTTTTAATTACATTTTTTATGAATGATAAAGCATATTTTCAATTATAAATTAAAAAAACTCATTTCAAAACGTTCAATAATTTTTAACTACACTGATTTTTAGCTACAAAACTTATTCAATTTGCAGTAATTAATACAAATCACAATACTGATCACTAGTTTATAAACATATTAGAGGCTAGAGTGCGGTTATACGGCCCGAGCTTGTTCGAGTTCTGGGTACTGCTTTGAAAACTTGGAGGTATAGTTAGACGCTAAAATTTAATATAAAAATTATAGTTTATGTCTTTGCAAAAAATATGTATTATTTAGAAAAGACTATTTTATTGGGGGGTACAATTTTTTTTTACTTAAAATGATGGTATACCGTTTTTTTTACTGATGGTTCGGTTTACTGTTGAGTACCTTTTTTATGAAAAAAAAATAGCATCTATCGGTTATTCTCGACATGTCAACTTTTAGGTTAACAAAAATATAATGGTTTTGATTTATAATTGAAAAACTTACAGAAATCAATTACTGTATCATTGAATAATTATAACATGCGTATATTATACTTATAATAAATATACGGATTTTGTATTACAACAATTCGAAAAGTCAGTTCAAGTACAGGTCCCATTTTTTTAAGTTTTCAAGTATTGGGTACTTTACCTTACTCGGTTGAAGAATAAAATTCGTGAATAGTGATTTTTTCGATCTCCACCCAAGAGTTATTATTTATTCATTCAAGATGAACATTTTAGTAAATTATAAGAGATAGAAAATATTTAGAAACAAGACTAAAACTTTGAAAAGAAATATTTACTTAAACCAAGTAATGTTATTTTTTTTTTTTTGTGAATTATCTTTATTATTATCATCAACTTGTGAGTGATTCGTACAATTATAACATATATTGTGAGTAACAAGGATGTCATCATATAAAAAATTATATTTCGTTGAAGACTCGGTAAAAAATTTAGTTTGATATATATGATCATTTTTCGTTCATCCATAATTCAAAATTCTCTTTTTAATTTGCTACGTACACTCTTTCATTTAAAACTTTAAATGAAAAAGTTTCAACTCCTGTGAATTTTAGTTTCAAAAATTTATTAACAGAAACATTAAATCTATGAATTTATTATAATTCCTCTTATGGCAAAAGCCATAACTTTTTGTAAAATTAAATTATTCAACATTTTCTTTTGTTTTTTCTAGTATTAATTGAATAGAGTAAGTGAAAGAAATAAAATAAAATTGAAGACTTGTCTATGATAATAAATCTGGTAAAACAACGACTAGATAATCAAATAAGAACGTCCATTTAATACCTTATCATTATCATTATTTTTATTGTTATTAAATGAATCTTTTAATCGTATTCGTGTAAAAGAGTAATAAATTTGACGTTGTAACTGTAGAATGCAATTCCTTTTATACATTAATTTGTGTGTGTGTGTGTGTGTGTGTGTGTGTGTGTGTGTGTGTGTGTGTGTGTGTGTGTGTGTGTGTGTGTTTTGTACTTAAAGAGAATAAAGTTAAAACAAGTACAATGTTCGCTTATTCTTATTCAACTGTAAATATTTTATGTGTGTAATATCAGCCTACTAACATATCTTTCTCTTCTTTATACACATATATAATTATATATATATATAAGGGTCATTCCATGTCAACTCGAGCAATAGTTGGAATCGACCCCTTTCGATTTGGATGAATTTTGGTCAGAAATTTTCTTTTATCATAAAACGAAGTTCTGCCAAAGGAAAAAAAATAAAAAAAATTTTTTCGAAAGATATGCAAATTCAAAATTTCGCGATTTTTCCAGTTTTTCAATTTTGTTTTTGCAATATCTCGAATGCTATTATAGATACAGGAATGGTCTTTCGTTTGTTTAAAAGGGGACACTTGGGGCTATTGAAAAAAAAAAAAAAAAATTTGGAAAAAGTTTTGAAAAATGCCAAATTTATCAAATTTTGAATTTTTGAAAATTGTCAAAAATGAAGACCGCCATTAAAATTTTGGCTCAATTTTTTTTGTATGATATCTTGTAATGATCTTAAAAGATCCTGAAATTTTTGGATAGAGTTTTTTTTTTCAAGAATATGAATTTTTGAATTTAAAAAAAAAATTTTTTAATTTCAAAAAAATTTTTTTTTTGTTTTTTGCAACTTCTATATAAGTTAAAGTCATTCAGATGCATAATATTGTAATTTTGAGTATTTAGAAATCAAATGCACGACGTGAAAATATTAAATAATAAATTAATTTCAACTTTTATTCATTTTTTAGACATAATCTAAAAGTCAGGCTTAACGCATGATATAATTTTTTATTTTATTAACGCATGATATATTTTGTCCGATTCTTCACTTCAATTACAGTTTTTAACCTCAAATAACTCAAACAGATATTAATTTTCTATAAAAATTAGAAATAATTTCATGAGAATAACAATTTTTTTTCGTTCTTTCGAATACGTATTTACTTACGAATTTCTGCACATTCATAGTTCTCAATCTCAAATTACAAATTATTCTCATGTTAATAAGACGACAAGTGGCGTCAACAACTTTAAATGAAGTAAAAAAAGGACAGTTAACAAATTCTATCATGCGTTAAAGATGACTTATTTTAAGGATGCAAGATTATGTCTAAAAAATGAAAAAAGTTGAAATTAATTTATTATTTAATATTTTCACGTCGTGCATTTGATTTCTAAATACTCAAAATTACAATATTGTGCATCTGCATGACTTTAACTTATATAGAAGTTGCAAAAAACAAAAAAAAATTTTTTTTTGAAATTCAAAAATTTTTTTTTTAAATTCAAAAATTCATATTTTTGAAAAAAAAAACTCTATCCAAAAATTTCAGGATCTTTTAAGATCATTACAAGGTATCATACCAAAAATATTGAGCCAAAATTTTAATGGCGGTCTTCATTTTTGACAATTTTCAAAAATTCAAAATTTGATAAATTTGGCATTTTTTAAATTTTTTTCCAAAATATTTTTATTTTTTCAATAGCCCCAAGTGTCCCCTTTTAAACAAACGAAATACCATTCCTGTATCTATAATAGCATTCGAGATATTGCAAAAACAAAATTGAAAAACTGAAAAAATCGCGAAATTTTGAATTTGCATATCTTTCGAAAAAATTTTTTTTATTTTTTTTCCTTTGGCAGAACTTCGTTTTATGATAAAAGAAAACTTCTGATCAAAATTCATCCAAATCGAAAGGGGTCGATTCCAACTATTGGTCGATTTAACATGGAATGACCCATATATATATATATATATATATATATATATATATATATATATATATATATAAATATATAAATATATATTACTAGAAAAAAATTAGTATCAATACTTTTTCTTGCATGGCCTTGGATCATATAGAGCTTGACATTTCACTTAGGCGTAAACCTATTCTTTAAATTATTGCTCATGGAATTGCATATAGTATTTTTTATAAAAGTAATAATAATAATAATTATAATAAATTTGCTAAATTCAGTTTGAGCCTAATTTCTAATCTAATAATTGACATTGCTACACCACTTTTCAAAACGGACCGTTGCATTGATGAATGAAGTTTAATGTGAATAACTATAATGTGATGACAAAATCAATGGAAATTTTAAAGTAAGCTAACTTAGAATTTAAGAATAACTTTGAAAAGATATTCAGATTGGACCCAACCAGGAATCGAACCTAGATTTCCCCGATTACGCGTCGAGAGCTATAACACTCAAGTTACCAGATCCCATTTGCAAAGTATTGTAGTGATGTCAATTATTGGATTGGGAATTAGGCTTATAATTAATTCAACAATTTAATTGAAGAAAAAAAAAGATCTTCATAGTAAAATATTAAAACTTGAAAAAAATTGTGTGTGTCAGCTCCGACGCATGACTGGTTTACTCCTTACGAACGATTATATCATATATATAGATTAGTAAATAATGTTAAATGAAATTAACCATTATATCACTCGAAGCATACATGATACATTTATTTACATTAATTATACAATTAATTTGTCAAAATAGCTAACTCTATTAATATTTTGTTAATATTTTCGAATCGCGAATTAATATCGACAGATATAAATAAAAAAATTGAGTGTAAACTCCAATAAACTCCAAAAATTTGTTTAAGTAACAATTTTTCTTTTAAAAATCATTATTTGTATCAAAGATTGAAATTCCGTAAAAAAATTTTCAATTATCTTATAAACAACGCATTTGTTTATAGCAATTTTTTAAACAATAAGAGATAAAAATTTTTAAAAATTATTTATATGCAGCATCTGACAATATAAAAACGGATCATTAATAATATTTTGAAAAAATAAATTTTTTCGATAATTAATTTGAGTTTTTAATTTTGCAACAACGAAAATTATTAATAAAAAACTAAAAAATAAAAATTTTTTGATTTTTCCAACGGAGATCTATTCTGGCCTTTCAAGAATTGCTCCAAGAAAGAAAAAAAACCTCAAATTTATAGTTTAAAAATTATCACACTTACAATGTACATGTTCAAGCAGATAAAAATTATTAATTAACTATTGCATAACTAATTGAAAAATTATGATAAAAATTTTTTTTAGACGGATTATTGTTTATTTATCTATCCAGTAAGCCTCATTTTTTTCATTTCTTAAATTTTATATGTAATATGTTAAAATAATTTTCATTAATAAAGTATCCAAATTAGGCGTGGCTTACGCAAGCCAGAGCACCCGTTTTTGGCCGTATTTTCATCTCTCTGGGAAAATTATAAATATTGATCCTTCAGTTCCGGGAATGAAACTTTTTTTTAGGAAATTTCCTCCTCTTTTTGAATCTTTTTAAAAATTTTTTAAATCTTTATTAGTTTTTCAAATATTTGCAAAAAACTAATTTTTTTTTTTTTTGCTCAAGTTGCGGCAGAACTTCGTAATACGCAGGCACGCAATACACACATACAAACATACGCACACATTCGACTCTCAGACCAGAGGTAGTGAACTATACAGTGAGAGTACGGGGTATAGCACAAAGAGGAGGCCCGAGAGTAAGATACGCTGTGTAATGTATTCCATCTCATTCTCTTACACGTTCAATCCTACAAATATATATGTTTGTCTCTTTCTACGCAACGCCTCAACTTTTCGTGTTACACTTGATTTTACTCATAAAATTTCCGTACCGGGCCTTATAACTCAAATCGTTTCTTAAGGAATAAACTCCAAAAAAAATTAGGAAAACGGTTGACCCTGAAGGCCATCCCTGCAACTTCCCGCTAATTCCATACCTGGACGCTTAAAATTGCACTTATGCCGTTTTTGAGCTCTTCGAGCTCAAAAATACAGTTTGTGTATTGTTTTGAGCTCTCCGAGCTCGAAGATATAACTTTTCTTTGCTTGTCTAATAGAAATTTGATAAAACACTATTTTTTGAGTTTTCAAACCGCAATAACTTTTGAATAAATGAACCGATTTTCTTGCGGTTGGCGGCATTCGACGCAGTTTTTTAAGTCTCATAAAGAATCTTTAAGTTTAAATTGATTAAATAAGAAATTTCGGAGTAATTCCAAAAAAACACTTTTTTGGGTTTTCTTTCCTGCACGATATCTCTCGAACGAATCAACCGATTTTGACCGAATTAGTGGCAATCGACATGGTTTTTCAAGGTTAAGAGCTGATTAGTTTTTGGAGTTGATCAATACAGCCGTTTGAAAGTTATTTCAAAAAAACCACTTGAAAAAAATTTTTTTTACAGTTTTTTTTAGATTTTTCGAAATTCATAAGTCCGAATCGATCCAAATTTTTATTCCAAGTTTTATTCAAAATCTAAGTTTGGCCTAGCCCTTTCGAATGGCATCAACTGCGATGAAATCGGTCTAACCGTTCAAAAGTTATAGGAAGTTTACATACTTACACACACACACACACACACACACACACACACACACACACACACACACACACATACACACACACACACACACCCGTCGGAAGAAGCCAAACTCCCACCGGGCACGTCCCAAGGTGGCGGATAGGGGGATCCTAACCGGTCGTGAGATCGGCGAATTGGGGGGAAATAAAATAGCCCTCGCGGACCAAATCAGGCATCGGAGCTGAATAGTAACAGCCACCGTGCATGTATCCTTGTGGGTCGGAGAAAGCTCGCTGTTCTTCGGAGCAGAGGGTAAGAGCGAAATAAAATAGCTCTCGCGGTAAAAAACGAAAACTCCCCTTTCGGCAGGAAGGGTTGGTCACACCATCTGACCTAGGGTCACGTACGCAAGCGGATAAGGTGACGCTGCTCGAAAGAGATGTGCGAAATGATCCTTATAGCGCGGTGTACGTGGTAACTCCCGGCATCTACGTGCCGCACCCACGGGAGCAAGAGGAAGCCGATGAAGGAAGCAGGTGCAGGGTCGAAGCGGTTGAGATTTCCCGCTTCAATGACCGAAAGCTCTTATAGCAATGGAGGTAGCTGTAAGAGTGATCACCTCTCTACTTCCGGAGGCATCGCGTTCGGAGACGACCTTTTGCTTTGGAGTATCACTCAAAATCATGGAAGAAACGAAAAATCAAGAAAAGGACAAGAGTATTAGTGGGCCTCACGCCCAAGAAGCAGCGATTACCGTAAGCGCTGAGATGAAGCGGACGCAAGCGCTGGAACGCCTCGAAAAGTTGACCAGCGAACTGCATGAGTTTGTCCAATCAAAAGTCAATATCCATAAAGAGATAAAGGCCAAGGCAACCGGGGTAGTTAACGCCCTTCGAAGGTTTAAAAAACTGGACGAAGAATGGCAGTCACCTCGACGACTCACTCCTCGTTTTACGCCGGAGAAGAGCAGTCAACTTACTGTGGAGATCGAAGAATCAATGGACACCGGAGGCGATGCTGACGGTGAATCTGATGCTAAAGACGAAGGTCATACTTCCAACAAGTCTAACAAGAGGAACGACCGAAACTCCCCAGATGGAATAGATGGGCGATTGACGAAGAGAAAGGACTTGAAACCAAGTCCTCCGAAAAACGTGATGAAGCAGAACGCCGAAAAAAAAGACGCGACTGATTGGAAAGATGTCCACACAAGGAAAGAGAAACGGAGGCTAGCCAAAGAACAGCTCCCAAAGGAGCCTCCAAAGAAGCCCAGGCCGGAGCCTAAGCGCAAAAAACCGCTCAAATGGATCAGACCCGACGCACTGATCATCCGCCCGGCCGAGAAAGCAAAGTACGCCGAGATTTTGCGTCGCATAAAGAAGAACGTCCCTGATGAGCAAGTTCGCACAACAGTGGACAAGATCAACAAGACCAGAAGCGGGGACTTGCTGATTACGATTTCGCGGAAGTGCGTGGACAAAGGCCAAGGCCTGCAACATACCATCGCAAACATTCTTAAGGAGGAGGCCAAAGTGATCTGCAAAGGGCCATAAGAAGACATCGAGATCCGAGACCTAGATGACACCACAACAAAGGAGGATATTCAGGCTGCCCTGCATACGGTAACCAAGGAGCTCTGCGAAATACTACCAGAGACAATCAAGATCCGCAAAGCCTACAGAGGTACCCAAACCGCTGTCGTGACACTACCGGCTGCAGCAGCTCAGAAGATATTAGAAGGAAGCGGTAAAATCCGAATTGGCTGGGTCAACTGCCGAATTAGAGCCACGAGGAAACCTACCCAATGCTACAAATGCTGGCATTTCGGGCACTACGGATCCCAGTGCAGAAGCAAGACAGATCGATCCAAGCTATGCATCAGATGCGGCCAAGAAGGACACAAGATTGCGGACTGTAAAAACCTAGCGAAGTGTGTATTATGCGCGGAAAATAAGAGCGCAGAGAATGCTGCCCATCACGCCGGCACATACAGGTGCCCGGTATACAAAGAGGCACTCCAGAGAATGACAAGCAAGCAAATATGAGGATATTACAGCTTAACCTCAATCACTGTGAGGCCGCGCATGACCTGCTCGTGCAGACCGTGCGTGAATTAGAGCTTGATTGAGTAATAATAGCAGAGCCATACAGACACCTGAATAACCAACCTTGGGAAACTAACAGCACCACCAAGGCTGTCATCTGGTCCTGTGGCAAACTTCCCTTCCAGAGCATAGTGAGCAATGATAGCATCGGCTTTGTAGCAGCGTCTATTAACGACATCCGTTTTTATAGTTGCTATGCACCACCTAGCCTTTCCATTGCCGACTTTACTGATTTCGTGGATCGACTAACCGAAGAGGCAAAGCAATACTACCCAGTAGCTATAGCAGGGGACTTCAATTCCTGGGCGGTAGACTGGGGCAGCAAGCAGACTAATGCGCGAGGCAAGGCACTACATGAAGCAATGGCCTCACTGGACGTGGTCCTTCTCAACATCGGTGAGACACCAACATATACCAAGGGAGAGGCTAGTTCGATAATAGACCTCACATTCGTCAGCAGCAGCTTATTGAAAGGAAACTATTCTTGGGAAGTCTTAAACACCTACACCGCCAGCGACGACAGTGCAATACTTTGGGAAATATCAGCTGGCCGGAACCCTCAAAGAGCAACTAGACAAACTAATGCAGCTGGATGGAAAGTGAAAGACTTTGACTCGGAAGCTTTGGTAGTAGCCTTAGACAGTGGAATGATCAGATTAACGCCTTTCGCACAGCCTGTCACAAAAAGAGAAGATTATCACAGCGTGGCCACCGACGACCTAACTCTGCGGAGCTGGTCGCAGAATACAAAAAGGCCCGTCGAGAACTGAACAAGGCCATCAAAGATAGCAAAAGACGCTGTTGGAAGGAACTCGTCGATGAGGTAGAAAAGGACCCATGGGGCAGACCGTATAGGGTGGTCATGACCAACCTGAAGCGCCAGCCAATGCCATCACCTACGTGTCCACAGCTCCTGGAAAGAATAGTTTCTACGCTGTTTCCTCGACAAAGTAAGTTCGGCTATTCTTCATTGCCAGTAAATCAAGAAGATATTCCACCTGTCACAGAAGAGGAACTGATGGAGGCGTGTAACCGAGTAGGGAATAATAAGGCGCCAGGATTGGATGGAATCCCGAATATCGCATTAAAAACAGCTATTAAAGCAGCGCCAAATCTATTCTTAGATACCTACGATTCGTGCCTCAAAGAAGGGATTTTTCCTAGAAGATGGAAACAGCAAAGACTTGTACTTCTCCCTAAAGGGAAGAAGCCACCGGACGAGCCATCATCCTACCGACCACTCTGCATGCTGGATACAGCGGGTAAGATATTAGAGCGTATAATGCACCAACGAATAGAAGCAGTCGTCGATCCACTCCTAGCAGAAGGCCAGTATGGTTTCCGGAAAGGACGATCAACGCTGGATGCGATCAACCTGGTGGTCGATACAGCTAAGGAGGCAATCGCTGGAAAGAGATGGGAACGTGGCAGAAAGAAGTATTGTTTAGTGGCTGCCTTGGACATCAAAAATGCCTTCAATTCCGCTAACTGGGACTGCATCATGCGAGCTCTCGAAGATAAAGAAGTACCAGGATACCTGCGCAGAATGGTAGCAAACTACTTTACAGACAGAGTCCTCAAATATGACACTAAAAACGGTCCAAGGGAGTACGAAATAACCGGAGGAGTGCCACAGGGCTCGGTTTTGGGTCCTTTGCTGTGGAACATCATGTATGATGGTCTCCTGAGAGTTGCATTACCATCAGAGGTGAAACTTGTAGCATATGCCGATGATGTAGCGGTAGTGATTGTCGCGAAACACTTGGAAGAGATCAATCTGGCTTTCGATATCACATTTAGCCGGATTAACCTATGGATGGAGATGATGAAGTTGGAGTTAGCCAAGCACAAAACTGAAGCTGTGCTCATCACCAGCAGAAAGATCGTAGAAAACATCAAGCTGAATGTCGGCGAGCAGGAGATCGCATCGCAACCATTTATCCGATATCTGGGGGTGACGCTGGATGCCCGACTGAACTTTAAACAACAGGTCGAACACGTAAGTGCTAAAGCATCAGCGGTGATAACTAGTCTATCAAGACTGATGCCGAATGTTGGAGGCCCGAAGCAGAGCAGGAGACTATTGCTGTCGTCAGTAGTCACATCAGTGCTCACATATGGAATATCCGTTTGGGCAGACGCGCTGGAGACCCAAGAATCATGGAGGAAAGCCGGACCGGTCTACCGATTAAGTGCACTGAGAGTTGCAAGCGCCTTCCGCACAATATCCGAGGAGGCAGTGTGCGTCATTTCTAGAACTCTGCCTCTTAGAGTCCTAGCTGAGGAAAGACGGAACCTATACCACCGAAAGAGGTCATCTACACTGAGCGCTGAAGAACTGAGAACTGAAGAGCGACAACATAGTATAGCAAGATGGCAACAACTATGGGATGCTGCGGAGAAGGGAAGATGGACTCATCGACTTATACCAAGGATTGACGTTCGGCTTAACCGGAATCACGGCGAGGCCAGCTACTATCTGACCCAGATGTTGTCAGGACATGGCTGTTTCTGGGAGTACCTTTATCGCTTTAAGCGCGATAATTCCCCAGAGTGTCCGTCTTGCCCAAGAGTTGCTGAAAATGCAGAGCACGTTTTCTTTGAGTGCCCTCGTTTTAACCCACAGCGTGATGAGTTAGAGAAGATCCTGAACAAGAAAATCATACCAGAGTCAATAGTAGAAGAAATGCTGTCATCCGAAGCTGCCTGGAACGCCACAAGCACGTTTACCACCGAAGTGCTTACAGAGCTGCGTTCCATTGAAAGAAAAAGGGCAAATGACAGAAACTTGAAGGAAGGAAAAATAACACCTTAGCCACCAGAAGGAATAGCAGTAGCTAGATCCTCCCCTCACGAAGTAATGCCTGACGGCAGTTTCCATGAGGGATTAGAGGAAAGAAGAAAAGGGGTTTAGGGTTTAGTGGGTAGGGGCGTTAGCGTCGAGTTTTAGTATGACGCTGCGTCGAGTCGCCACATATCCAGGCCGAACAGCTATGCCTGGAATCCGTAAAAAGGATTCCCCCTCCCCTAAGATAAAAATAAAAAAAAAATAAAAAAACACACACACACACACACACACGTTGCCTGCGCGAGTTGCCTGCGCCTACCACACGGTTTCCGAAGTGGCTGTATTAGTCATTGCGGGAGCTGCGCCCATCGACCTATTAGCGTTCGAGAGAGCAAGATTCTACGACGCTAAAATCGGTGGCGAAAACATGAAGGAGGCAAGAAGGAGGATAAAAACGGAAACGCAGCAAGAGTGGCAGGACCGATGGACGTCGGGAGAAACAAGCAGATGGACAGCGCGACTGATTCCAAACATCAACGTCTGGCTTTCTCGGAAGCACGGGGACACGGACTTCTTTCTGACCCAGCTACTGACGTGACATGGGCAGTTCAATGCCTATCTATTCAAGATGGGTTTGCACAGCACACCAACGTGCAAATACTGTCCAGACAAAATTGACAACGCCGAGCACACGTTTTTCGAGTGTGATCGATGGAAGGACGATAGAATCTGCACCGAAGAAACAGTGGGCACCGCGATCTCCCCTGAGAGCTTGGTAACCTGCATGATCAAAAAAGAAGAAAACTGGACAGCTGTAGTAGCCTACGCGCAGCGTCTCTTGAAAGAAAAAATCGCAGAAAGGGATTAGAAACCAGTAATAACAAGAAGTAGGTGTCGTGAGGCACAACATGGACTGGATTGAAGTAATGCTAACGCGGTCCTGATCCAGTCTTCCCTGTAACATCTATAGGGAAACGAGAGAGGAGGATGTTTAGTCGGTATTGTTGCAAAATAATATTGTCTTCTGAGTCCGACATACCCAGGCACCAACACCTAGTCCTGGCAACAACACCAAGTCCTGGCATACGTAAACGTATTTTACCTCCTCTATAAAAAAAACAAACACACACACACACACACACACCGATGGCAACTACAATGAGATGCTGCAGAGAAGGGTAGGTGGACGCACCGTCTCATACCTCGGATCGACATTTGGCTTAACCGGAATCACGGTGAGGTCAATTACTATCTTACGCAGATGTTGTCGGGACATGGGTGTTTTCGAGAGTATCTACACCGCTTTAAGCACGATGACTCTTCGGAGTGCCCGCCCTGCCCAAGAGCTGCTGAAGACGCGGAGCACGTCTTCTTTGTATGTCCTCGTTTCGATCCACAGCGTGAAGAACTGGAGACGATCCTGAACCAGAGAATGCAACCAGATTCACTAGTGGAAGCAATGTTGTCATCAGAAGCTGCCTGGAACGCTACCAACACGTTTGCAACAGAAGTCCTTAAAGACTTGCGTTCCACCGAAAGAAGAAGAGCAAATAGCAGAAGATAGAAGAAAGGTAGTTAACACCTTTGCCACCAGAAGGAAGAGCAGTAGCTAGATCCTCCCTTCACGAAGTAATGCCTGACGGCGGTTTCCATGAGGGATTAGAGGAAAGAAGGAAAAGGGGTTTAGGGTTTAGTGGGTAGGGGAGTGAGGGTCGAGTTTTAGTATGACGCTGCGTCGAGTCGCCACATATCCAGGCCAAACAACTATGCCTAGAATCCGTAAAAAGGATTCCCCCCCCCTAAGGGGAAAAACACACACACACACACACACACACACACACACACACACACACACACACACACACACACACACACACACGCACACACGCACACACACACACGGAGGGTAGAGTTGTTCGCGTCCGTAGGTTCTGCTTTTACACCCTACACGTGCTCTCCGGGTAGTGCCAAATAAACAACACCAACAACAATATGGAAATGTCACAGAACTTTCAAACATTGTCTACAGTACAGGAGTTAGATACCTCAGTGCCGGCGAGGGAAGGCATGCAAACGGGTCTGAACTCGTCGTAATCAAGCGACCGTTACGACAGCGGGGTGGACCCCATGGCTCTGCTGTCTGGAAATGCTACAGGGAGTACGAAAACAGCCCAGATGGAGGAGAACGGACAGCTGAGCAACGTTCCTCTAAAAAGTGGAGGACTTTTTGCTCCTGTCACAAAGCAAACCTTCCGAGGAAGATTTAACTCTGTACCGACCGTCACCGGCCAACAGTCACCAATAGAAAGGCTCGGCAGCAAGATTGAAGAGTTAGCTGACTTCATAAAAGACAAGAAGAATCTCCATCATGAGATCAGAAAATTGGTTACGTCTATTAGTATGGCATATAAGCTGGCCAAAAAATCACCAACAACGTCGGCGTCAACGACTCAAACATCTTCGAGTCTGAGCAAAAAATCACAGCCACCTCTGGTCACTCCTAAGAAATTACCACAGCAAGGAAAGGGCAACAACAAGAGGCCGTTGTCCACGCCCAGCCCTTCCTCAGAAATTGATAAGCCAGCACAGAAAAAGACAGCTCGGGATGACACCTGGACCAAAGTGACTCGGCAAAACAAGAAATAGGAAGAACAGGAGCCAGTGGCCCAATCAGTTACAGCCCAAAACCAGCCAAGCAATGGTGGCTCCAAGAAACCGAGGAGGAAGAAGACAAGAACTAAAGCTGTGCTTGTCCAACCAGCTGAAGGGCGAACATACGCCGATCTCCTCAAGGAAATCAAGGCCAAGGTAAGCCCTGTCGAGACGGGCGTAGACATAAAGTCTATTAAAAAGACGAACCACGGAGGCGTTCTCCTTGAAATGGCTCGAAAGACCGAAGACAGCAAGGCTTTCACCGATGCAGTAAAGTCAGCCACTGCAAACATCCGCACGGTCAAGACGCTAACACTGACAACAACGATCGAGATCCTCGACTTGGATGAAACCCCTACCGAGAGCGAAGTCCGTGAAGCACTCAAACGTGAATTCACTGACAGCCTGGAGGTCAAACGGGTAAATTTGACAAAACCCACACCACGAGGCAATCGGGCAGCCTTCTGCGAAGTAGACGAGGCCAGTGCGATTAAGGCCCTTGACAAGTTCCGTATAATGATCGGTTGGGTGAACTGTCGTATACGCCCAGTTACAAAAGTAACACGCTGTTTTAAATGTCTTAGTTTTGGACACCAAAAACGTCAGTGTGCGGGACCAGACAGAAGCAGGTGCTGCTACAAATGTGGCGGAGAGAACCACAAGGCCGTAAATTGCACGGAGAAGCCAAAATGCTTCCTTTGTGCTCCGGACAAAGATGCCCAGGATGGTCTATGCCATATTTCTGGCACTGGAGCTTGCAAGGAATTCCGCACAGCACTTGCAGAAGCCACGAGAGGGCAGAAATGACACGCGTACTACAAGGCAACCTGAATAGGTGCACCTTGGCGCAAAACCTACTGTGCCAGCATGTCTTTGAAGATAAAATTGACGTCTGCTTTATCTGCGAGCAATATCGAAACATCGAAGGTAAAACATGGTTCGCAGACGAAACTGGCACGGCAGCAATCTCGATTGTGAACACAAAGAACGTTACCGTCAACAACAGCGGAAGTAGAGCAGGTTTTGTCTGGATTCAAACCCCCACAACCTACTTCATGAGCGTCTATCTCTCACCTAACGAAGAGATTAGTGTGTTTCGATAGAAACTGGCAAATATAGAAGATGCGGTCACTAAGTTCGACGGCGAAGTCATCGTAGTCGGAGACTTCAACGCTAAATCAGCTGAGTGGGGCGCTGCTTTCTCCGATACCAGAGGTAACGAGGTCGCTGACGTCGCGGCTAGACTCGATCTTATAGTGCTAAATACCGGGAGCACCACGACCTTTAGAAGACCAGGGTACCAAGAATCCACCCTCGACATTTCGTTGGCGACTCCAAGGACTGCCAACATGATCGAAGACTGGACTGTAGCCGAAGAATACAGTGGCAGTGATCACCAGTTCGTGACATTTCTAAGCGGAAGTGGAATGCCAGGAGGCTTGATTTGAAGGCACTACGAGCTTCACTTGCACGAAGCTGATCTATTTTTCAGAACAACCCGACTCCGGATACCTGCAGCGAGACGGAAAAGGCAGTGCTAAACACGATGAAGGAGATTGCTGCCGCATGTGACGCTTCTATGCCGCGGCTGAAAAATCGGAGTTTCCACAGGCCGGCGTACTGGTGGTCACCAGACATAGCAAAACTCCGGAAAAAATGCCACAAACTACGTCGGCTAGCAACAAGAGCTGCGAAACGCTCCCCCAATTAAGATCTACTTTCGAGCGAGCATAAGCAGGCCAAAAAGAACCTAAACCAGGCAATCAAAGCAAGCAAAGCGAAATTGTAGCAAGAGATCTGTAACGACCTTGATAAAGACATCTAGGGTAAAGCCTACCAAATTGTCACCAAACGACTTGGAAAGGCTTCACCAGAAGCGCCGAAACCACCTGCTTTAATGAGCAGCATCTTAGCGGAGCTGTTTCCCAAACACCAATTGAGGGAAAAAAGACATTATGTGAAAAAAAGTGTATTATTTTTCACAACCAAGGAGTTACAGGTTGCAGCGAAGACCCTCAAGACAGGAAAGGCACCCGGCCCTGATGGCATCTCAGCATCGGTGATCAAGACTGTAGCCCTGGAATACCTAGACATACTCCTGAACACCTACAACGCATGCTTGGCAACTGGCACGTTTCCCGCGTGGATGCGTTTCGGTCTGGAAGCGCCAGAAATTGGTTCTGCTAGATAAAAGCAAAAATGTCCCTGTAACACCCTCGTCGTTCAGAACACTTTGCATGCTGGACATTGCTGGGAAATTGCTCGAAAAGCTTATACAGGGAAGACTACGAAACGACATCGATCGTGCTGGAGGTTTTGCCGCAAACCAACATGGCATCCGGAAAGGACGTTCAACAGTCGGCGCGATCCAGAAAGTCGTAGGGACAGCAAGAGAAGCATGGACTGGTAGCCTCAAAGCTCGTAAAGTATGCATTCTCCTCACGCTAGATGTCAAAAACGCATTTAACATCGCTAATTGGGGAGATATTCTAGATGCTCTGGAACACAAATTTGATGCAAAGCCAGAGAATTTGGCACTAATCGACAACTACCTTGAAGAAAGAAAGCTAATAGCGGAAACTACAGAAGGACCACAATAATACGCCATAACGGCTGGCGTGCCGCAAGGCTCAATGATGGGGCCCGATTTATGGAACGCGGACTATGACGAACTTCTTAAGATTCCGTTACCAAAGCAAGTAAAGCTAACGGGCTTTGCAGACGACGTCGCGGCCACGATAATAGTAGACAGCGTAGAGGAGGCTGAACTACTAGTTCGGGAAACCATTGATACCGTCAAGACTTGGCTCGATGAACACCACCTGAAACTCGCCAAGCACAAAACCGAGATGGTTGTTCTGACTCGTCAAAAATGGTTCCCAAAACCATTCGCTGTAGATATGGGAGGAACAACACTAACGAAACTATTCTCTCGCGAACACCTCGATAATGCATGCCAGAAAGCCAGCAAGACGGTGTCTAGCCTAGCAAGAACTATGACCAACACCATGGGACCAAGAACAAAAAAGAGAAGAGTTCTTCTAGAAGCAGTCCACTCGGTACTGCTTTATGGAGCGGAGATATGAGCAAACATATTAAAGCAGAAGACCTACTGGCGAAAGATAGCAGCAGTACAGCGGCGAGGCGCTCTCAGGGTTGCCTGCGCCTACCGCACAGTTTCCGAAGAGGCTGTATTGGTCATTGCGGGAGCCACGCCCATCAACCTATTAGTGTTCGAGAGAGCTAAACTCTATGACGCTAAAGATAGTGACGAAAACATAAGACGCAAGAACGAGGATAAAGGCGAAAACGCAGCAAGAGTGGCAGGACCGATGGACATCGGGAGAGACGGGCAGATGGACAGCGCGCCTGATCCCAAACATCAACGTCTGGCTTTCTCGAAAGCACAGGGACACGGACTTCTTCCTGACCCAGCTATTGACGGGACATGGGCAGTTCAATGCCTATCTTTTCAAGATGGGTTTGCACAGCACATCGACGTGCAAATACTGCCCAGACAAAATTGACAACGCCGAGTATACGTTTTTCGAGTGTGATCGGTGGAAGGATGACAGAATCAGCACCGAAGAAACAATAGGCACAACGCTCTCCCCTGAGAGCTTGGTAACCTGCATGATCAAAAAAGAAGAAAACTGGTCAGCTGTCGCAGCCTACGCGCAGCGCCTTTTAAAAGAAAAAATCGCAGAAAGGGATTAGAAACCAGTAGTAACAAGAAGTAGGTGTCGTGAGACACAACATGGACTGGATCGAAGTAATGCTAACGCGGTCCTGATCCAGTCTTCCCTGTAACATCTATGGGGAAAGGAGAGAGGAGGATGTTTAGTCGGTATTGTTGCAAAATAATATTGACTTCTGAGTCCGACGTACCCAGGCACCAACACCTAGTCCTGTTACCAACACCAAGTCCTGGCATACGTAAATTTATTTTACCTCCTCTATAAAAAAAAAAAAAAAAAAAAAACACACACACACACACACACACATACTAGGGTGTGCCAAAATGTAACTTCCGTGAAGAACCTTTTAAAATTGGAATTTTTATTTCCGCTTTTAACAGCAGTTGTGTTTAGGCATTTCCTAAGATTTCGGGGTGAGAGGATTTATTTGATTTTCATTAAATTTTTAACAGGAGATTCAATTGGGCACTTTCGGTCAAATTTTGAATTTTCAGTGGAAATGCCCAAACTAAGCTGCTGTTAAAAAATTCTAAGAAAATCAAATTTATTGTCTCACCCCAAAATATCTCAGGAAACACCCAAACACAACTCCTGTCAAAAGCGGAAATCAAAATTCCAATTTTAAAAGGTTCTTTACGGAAGTTACATTTTGGCACACCCTAATACATACATATATACATACAGACATAGTGACACCCTCGCGGGGATAGTCAGGGAAGCTTCCTGTGACCTTTAAACGTCGAGATCTGATGAAAACTCAATTTTTGCAAAACGAGGTAAAACTAATAACTTCCCGATTTTTGAAAATCTTCGATTTTCTGAGCGGGAAGTTAAAAAAACATTATTTTTTATCAATCGTAAGATCATTTAATATTTAAGATAATTTTCTAAGCCTTATTTGTTTGCCTAGTAATGTTATTCAAGTAAAGATGATTGAAAATGTTCATATTACTGTACTTAAGATCAAAATGAATCGTCGTTCCACATAAATTCATGCAATACTATCCATACTTAAATTCTATTGATCTGGAAGTATTGTAAGTATCTGTTTGAGTATTAACCAAATAATAATTACGTTGAAAATTGATTGAAAGTAAAGAATAACTTTGAACAAATATAGGACTCACAAGGGGAGGATACGACCTTGGGGAAACGGATTTGGATAATCTTTGACGCAGTGATAGTACACCATGTGGGTATACTACCTCTGAAATACTAAAGTGCAATACTCAAAAATGGCTGAGAAAAACGCACTCAAAGTTTACTTTTTACTCAGCACTATAATATATTAATAGGTAAATAATTGATACATTAAATTATTCTTTAATTAAATATTTTTTCATTTTCAACTTCATTTCTATAAATTATCTACGGTGTATATCATGAGATATTTGTAATTCATGAATAATTCTTATAACTCTCATATTCATTATAAGTTTAACTGAAAAATATATACCTGCGCCAGACAATAAGAAAGGTCGAATATGGTATGAGGGTACAATATTTCTTGTCCTCGAGTTATTGTAAACTGTACATCGATTCGAGCTCTGTTGGCCCACCGGAAGAATAGTCATGTTGTTGTCCTTGAACCTATGTTAGTCCCACCACTTTTTCAGAAGCTTGACTATAGCAGTTAGTTTCTGAATTTCGACACGAACAGACGTATTTGTGCAGTGAAATTTACTTTAAAAATTGTTTTATAATTTATAAAATGTCATCAAGCGAAGCCAGTTCTTCTCATGGAGATGAAAACACTCCTGATACATCCTTATATAGTGATTTATCGAAGCAACGGCTAAAAGATGGAGTAGTGTATTATGAAGGTTTACTTCTTGAAAGTGATTTAATTGCAAAAACATCTTCTGACACTCTATCTGAAGATGCTATGTTGATTGGTAGAGAATTATATGATAATACGTTAGATATGTTAAATAAAAAGAAGTTCGTAAGCGATCAAGAATTGATTCACGCTCAAGAAGAATGCCCAGACGGAAATTTTGAAGCAGTAGAAGATAATTCAGTTGATGACTATGTTCCAGATGAAAAAAAACAAAAAATGATGGATTATATTCCTCTGGAATATAAAATTAAAGTTTTAAACATAGCAAAAGCTCACCCTTCATGGAAACTAGAGACATTACAAAAAAATGGATGTAGTCATTTGAAGAGAATGGATTATTTGAAAGTATGGGAAAAAGATGTTGAACATGGTGGAACTAAATTTGATAAATATCATGTGATTGATTCTTGGACGTATGACCGCTTCGTCGAGGCAAGACAAAATTATCAACAAGTGACTACACGAAATTTGCAGCAATGGGCTTTAGCTGCAGCCAGCCAGTTTCCTAATCTTCAATTTACAGCGTCCGACCCATGGGTAAAAAAATTTAAACAAAGACACAACATTCGTCAACGCAAAATTACAAAATTTGTAACAGACAAAGAAGTTCACACCATGCCAGAAATTACCGCCTCTGCAGAAATGTTTCGCATTCAAACAAAACAATTGATATCTAACTTCGATAGTGACTTCGTTATTAATACAGATCAAACAGGTATATAAATTTCCTAACGGTAAACTAATTATTTTTTATTCCATTATTAAATTTAATCGAAGTTAATCATTAGATTTTTTAAAATTCATATTTTCAGGATGTCAATACCAATCAATGTTTAATAAGACACTGACGGAAAAAGGAAGCAAAACAGTGTTTGCAAAAGTACAAGACATGACCAAGGTGTCACACTCATATACTGCACAATATAGCATAACATTATCTGGAAAATTACTACCACATGTTTTTATTTGTTTGCAAGAGCCTACAGGTGATTTTGGGCCAAGAATAAAGAAAAACGTAGGAGAATATTTAAAAAAATACAAAAATGTTATTGTCACATCATCAAAATCAGGAAAACTGACAACTACTCTCTATAAAAATTTTCTAGAGAAATGTTTAATGCCATATGTTCAAAAAAATAAATTTCTTTTAATTATTGACTCGTGGACAGGACAAGTGAAGACAGAATTATATGATGAAATATTTCAGGATGATAAAAAAATGCCTACATGCACATTTAAAGTTATACCTCCAAAATGTACTCCGTTAGTTCAACCATGTGATGTCTATTTCTATAGACAAGTGAAAAATTTTATCAAACGATTGCAAAGTACCGCTGAACTTCTAGACAAGAATTATGAAATTCATTCCCGAGAGGATTGCATAAAAATTCATTCGATTATTCATCACCAATTGTCAGCGCCAATATTTCGAGACATGATGGAATATGCCTGGTTCGCCAGCGGGCTTTGTGACACAAGAAATTTTTTTACTAATGTCAATGATGGGTGTTTCTCATTAGACCGTTTAAAAATACCGTGTCATTGTAAAAAAGTAGCATTTATTTGTTGTTCTTGGTGTAGAAAAACTTTTTGTTTTGAATGTTTTTATCATAAGTATCACTCAGGATCATGTAATAATATCTCATAATACGTAATTATAAAATATTGCTTTAATTAATTAAAAAAATGTATAATTTTCCATTTAATTTTCGACTTATTATTTGTTTGTACCACCGCAGATAATTTATAGAAATGAAGTTTAAAATTGAAAAATTTTTTATTAAAGAATAATTTAATGTATCAATTATTTACCTATTAATATATTATAGTGCTGGGTAAACTTTGAGTGCGTTTTTCTCAGCCATTTTTGAGTATTGCACTTTAGTATTTCAGAGGTAGTATACCCACATAGTGTACTACCACTACGTCAAAGATTATCAAAATCGGTTTCCCCAAGGTCGTATCCTCCCCTTGTCAGAACCAAGCCGAGACTCGAATCCGGACCTCCCTAATTACATGTTCAGAGTTCTACCACTTAAGAGTGGTTTATAGTTGATTTTCAAACGTGTTTTTCTCATGTATGTGATAAAATTTCGAAAAAAAACGCTTCGCTTTTCAATAGATAATTAAATTATCTATCGAAGAGCGAAGCGCTTTTTTGGAAAATTTTTATTTATTTATGCATAAAATGCGTTTTAAGATTCCATTTGTTATACAAGTATGACAGAGATACTTTCGTTTGTCCAATAGAGGGCGAGAGAGAGAAAAAATGTAAACCCTTCTTAAGCTATCGGACCCTTCACTACACACCTCTTCTGAGTAAAAAATTATCATGCAAACTATCTTGATTCCGTAAGCTAACCAGAGTTCTGTAATATAAAATTCTCGATTGAGTTTAAGTGATTTAGTACCAAAATTATTGAAAATAATGCCTTCCGATTCATTGTTAGTTAAGATTCGAGCGCGAGTAATTTAAATTTCTAGCATAAAATTAAAAGCAGGTAAAAAATCAACGAAAAAAGTTTTTCAATAAGCACTTCAATTACTTATTTATTTATAAAAAATAAATGAATTAGTGTTATGTTATACTTTTTGGAACATATAAATATATATAACTATAATCGGAATAACTCGGGCATAGTACTAGATGTATGCAATTAGGATTCAATTTGTTTGAAAATCGATAATAGTTATTGGTTGTAAAATAAAAAAAAAATAAAAATAGTGTCGTGGTGAAACACGAGATTGAAGAATTAAATGAAACTTTATTCTCGTGAGAGATATGTGGGTAAATTTTAACTCAGAAGCTAATCCCTTGTGGACAGATTTGAATTTTAAAAAAACCCAAAACAGTATCGTAGTTCAATTTTATTTATTTTATCCACAGATTCGGTAGAATCTGGCGCCAAGTTCCGTTCAAATCCGTTGTAAACGGAGCGCCAGACTACCGACTATGTTTACTGTAAGCAGAACGGTATTTTGAGGTTGCAAAATTTTATTTAATTCTACGGTACTTCTTGTTCCTAAATTTTATATTATAACAGTAAT
Organism: Cotesia glomerata; assembly: GCF_020080835.1. Classification (NCBI taxonomy): domain Eukaryota; kingdom Metazoa; phylum Arthropoda; class Insecta; order Hymenoptera; family Braconidae; genus Cotesia; species Cotesia glomerata. The sequence continues at coordinate 8,655,530 of NC_058166.1, read as the reverse complement.
TCATGCTTTATTTTACTGATATTAATTAATTATATTCAATTATAATAATTAATCTACTTGAAATTATTAAATTTTATCAGCACAAACTATAGCAAGCTCAAAAATTTCGATCCTGACTTTTTTTTTATGTAAAAAGTGACATGCCACAGACTAAATAATTCGAGAATGCATGGTAATCTTCCAATAGATGGGAAACTACAGTTAAAAAAATACATTTCACAGCTTGCATCTACATCCGCCAGGGTGCGCTGGAATTGTTTTTACATAAACTTTAGCTTCAAGAGGATAGTTTGCTATAAAAAATGCAGCCAACGCGAGATTTAAGTTGGTACCAATTGTAAATTTTTATTATAATTACAAAAAATACTAAAATCCGAACAAAAGCAGTTTCACTGTAAAAAAAAATCGCGCCAAGTCCACGTTCATAAGACTATTGAGAAAAAAAAATTTCTTATTTCTTTACAAAAAGATATAAAATAAAAGAATAAAAAAATTCAAGTAACCGATATGATTGTATTTGATTTTCGGAAATTAAAAAAAATTTTATTGTAAATTTGAAAATTAAAAAAAAAATTTTGGAACGTACTTGGTGTGCGTCATTGTGTATTTCAATTTTTTTAAAGTCCTAGTAAATAGATTTTACGAATTTCATTAAAAGTAAAATATTTTGCAACCACGCACACTAAATACGTTCCAAAATTTTTTTTTTAATTTTCAAATTTACAATAAAATTTTTTTTAATTTCCGAAAATCAAATACAATCATATCGGTTATTGAATTTTTTTATTTTTTTATTTTATATCTTTTTGTAAAAAAATAAGAAATTTTTTTTTCTCAATAGTCTTATGAACGTGGACTTGGCGCGATTTTTTTTTACAGTGAAACTGTTTTTGTTCGGATTTACAATTTTACCTTGTACTTGTTTGTTACTTTTTTTTTTTTTTTTTTAATACAAACTTTCTGTATGCTATTAAAATTTTTCTGACAATTAAGTGGGAAAAAATGAAATTATTTATTATTTAGAGACAATAAATAGAATTAGTTGTGTCCGGTGAAGTTGTAGCTCCCACGCAAAAATCTTGCAAACGACTTTCGTAGACTTTGCTCAATGTAGAGAAGAGAGTACTCTACGGAAGAGTACACAGCTCTATTTCACCATCACCAGTACTATTATGTGTCAATATATGTATACTACACATGCAATGTGTAGATGATACTTTTGCGCAATACAATGATGCATTATATTGTATAAAATACTGTTTACCAGTAAACATCTGCCTACGACAGAGAATCACGTAGTTAGTTGCGTGGAAACAAAGTACACACTCATTGTCAGCTACTTATTATTTTCTCAACTGTCAATAGGATTTTTCTAAAGGTCACCTGTTAGAAGCAAGGATATTGGTCATTTTTGACGTCACCAGATCTGTCATATTATGCAATCCGGAAAATAAATCTTCCGGTCTATAGCTTCCCCAAGAAAAAATTTAATTTTGAAAGAGGAAGCTTATTTTTAGTCTCGTGTATCCGCAATAAATTATTGAGCCATAAATTAAATTATTTAATCAAAAAAAAAAGGAAAAAATAATAAATTAAAATTGAAACATGGAATTTTTGTTTTAGAAAATTCATACACGAAAGAAAAATTTATGTCGACCGAGAATTGTTAACAAAAAAAGTCAGATGTCTTCAAAAAATAATAAAAATCGTAAATTATTTAGATTTTCAATTGCTATATGATACTGAAATCAGCAGACATCGGAAAATTTTTTTATTCTCTTGAAGCAATAAATTACTATTTTTATAGCAATAAATTACTACTTTAAGAACATATCTTTAAGAATTTCAATAATAATTTTCTAGAATTCTTACATGTTAAATTTTTTAGACATTTTATTTTTTCTAATTTTAAAAATTATTATACGCCTATTACTTTGAGTACCATATTTTTTTATCATTATGTCAAAAATTTTTAACTTCCCACTAAGAAAATTGAAAATTTTCGAATAAGGGGAAGTTGTTGTTTTCGGTCCGATTTTCGAAAGCCGAGTTTTCATCGGATCTCCACGTTTTAAAGTCCCAGGAAGCCATTCTGACTATTTCCGCCGAGGTGTCCGGCCGTGTGCGTGTGTGTGTGTGTGTGTGTAAATAAATTTTTGTCGTACGGTTTCCCAAAAACCAATCAACAAAAGAGCTTGGAGAGCTCAAAATGACACGGAAATTATATTTTTAGCTCAAAGAGCTCAAAAACGTAATAAGTGCAATTTTGAGCGCTTAAGAATTGTATTAACGGGAAGTTGCAGAGATGGCCTTTAGGGTCAACCGTTTTCCTAATTTTTAACTTCCCGCTAAGAAAATTGAAAATTTTCAAAAATCGGGAAGTTATTAGTTTTACCCTATTTTGCGAAAATTGAGTTTTCATCAGATCTCGACGTTTTAATGTAAACCTCTCATAACTTTTGAACGGCTCGGCCGATCGGATCAAAATAGGTGACGATATAAAGAGTACTATTGCCATTAAATTTCGTGAAAATTTGAATCGATTCGGTTCGCTAGACTTTGAGAAATCTCAAAAATAAAATTTTCAAAAAATCGTTTTTTTGAAATAACTACTAAACAGCTTCACCGATCAATTCTAAAAACTACTCAGCTCTTCAGCTTGAAAAACTACGTTGATTGCCACCAGTACCATCAAAATCGGTTGATTCGTTCGAGAGTTATCGAAAACGAAAAATTTCGAAAAAAGTGTTTTTTTCACATAACTTCGAGATTTCTTTTAGGATCATTTTTGACGAAATAGAATAATTATTAGAGCCTAAAAAATCACGTCGATCACCATCAAGAACGTGAAAATTGGTTGATTGGTTCGTAAATTATCGTTGTCGAAAAAATTCGGAAAAAGTGAATTTTTTAAATTTCTCTCAGATTTTCGGTTCGATCAGTTTGTGTTCAAAAGTATGTGTATCATAGAGTCTGAAAAAGTGCGTGGAATCCTGCAACCGCGTGAAAATCGATTTATTCATTTATAAATTATTGCAGTTTGATAATTCAAAAAATACTGTTTTATTAAACTCCTATCAGCCTTTTGAGCTCGAAGAGCTCAAAAGCATACAAAAGCTATTTCTTTGAGCTCGGAGAGCTCAAAATAACACACAAATTGTATTTTTGAGCTCGAAGAGCTCAGAAACGTCATAAGTGCGATTTCAAGCGTTAAGGTATTGAATGAGCGGGAAGTTGCAGGGATGGCCTTTAGGGTCAACCGTTTTCCAAATTTTTTTGAATGAAACATCGTTAATGCAAAATCAAAATTATCTTTAAAAGAACTGTATGGTTTCATTCAAAAATTTCTTGTCTTGAAACTCATTTTTTTACCCAAGACAAATTTCACATCTCAAGTTTGAGTGTATCATTTTTAACTTCCCGCTAAGAAAATTTAAAATTTTCAAAAATCGGGAAGTTTTTGGTTTTACTCCGTTTTTTGAAAATCGAGTTCTCATCAGATCTTGACGTTTTGAGGTCCTAGGAGGCTTCCCTGAATGTTTTCGCGATGATGTCCGTATGTCTGTGTGTGTGTGTGTGTGTGTGCGCGTGTGTGTGTGTGTGTGTGTGTGTGTGTGTGTGTGTGTGTGTGTGTGTGTGTGTGTGTGTGTGTGTGTGTGTGTGTGTGTGGCCGTATGTAATCCTCTCATAACTTTTGAACGGCTCGACCGATTTCATCGCGGTTGGTGCTATTCGAAAGGGCTTAACTAAACTTAGATTTTGAATACAATTTAAACTGATTTAAACCAGTAGATTTTGAGAAATCTCAAAAAAAACTAGAAAAAAAAAATTTTTGAAATGTGGTTTTTTTGGAATTACTTTTAAATGGCACTACCGATCAATTCAAAAATCTAATCAGCTCTTAAGGTCAAAAAACCACGTTGATCACCGCAAGTCCGGTCAAAATCGGTTGATTCGTTCGTAAGTTATCGTTGTGGAAAAAAAACCGAAAAAAGTGTTTTTTCAGAATTACTTCGAAATTCCTGGCTCGATCGATTTAAACTTGAAGATTCTTCATGGGGCTTTAAATACTGCATCGAATGCCGCCAACCGCGTAAAAATCAGTTCATTCATTCAAAAGTTATTGTCGTTTAAAAATTCAAAAAATTGTGTTCTATGAAACTGCTATTAGAGTGTTGAACTCAAAGAGCTCAAAGTGACACAAAAATTACATTATTGAGCTCAAAGAGCTCAAAATGACACAAAAATTACATTTTTGAGCTCGAAGAGCTCAAAAACGTAATTAGTAACTTTGAGCGCTTAAGTACAAAATGAGCGGGAAGTTGCAGGGATGGCCTTTAGTGTCAACCTTCATCCTAATTTTTTTTTTTTTTAAGATTAAGAGTGTATGTTTTTTCAATCTAACAGAAACTTAAGTTTTTCTCCAATTAGGGAAACTTTTGATTTCATAATTAATGGTTAATAGTTTATAAGATAGTATATATTTAAGCTATCATGACATCTATAATTCTAATTAATGATTCATTAATTCTCAATAAATCAACCATTAAATATTTATCCGCTATATATTAATGTACCCTCTTAGCTTCATACACTGATAAAAAATTTATGTTGACTCAAGAGATATTTTCTTGATCTAAGAATTTATTTTGGAAGACAAATGATTATTTTGCTTTAAGAATTTCTTGTCTTGGTTTAGATTATCTTGGCTTAAGAGCTATATTATTTTCAATCGATACATTTAAGTTTTTCAATCAAAATAACATTATCATTACAAAACTTAAAATAATTCATCAAAGTATATTTCAAAAACTAAATAGTCTTTAATTGTTATACCAAAAAAAAATTATTTCTTGGAAATAAGTAAATTAATTAATGACTCAAAAAAAAGCCATTCTTAACACAAGTCGGTAACATCTTGAATCAATGTTATCGCCTATCTTGAACCATGAGACAAAAATTCTTGAAAGAAATATATCTATATTTAGTTTCAAGAGTTCAAGTTTTGAAGAAAAAAAGTTTCTTGAATCAAGATTGTTTTTCTATCAGTGTATAAAAAATTTAAATCTTTTGAAATCAATCATAAATTATTACAATATTTCCAGTTACAATTTATAATGAACTTAAATTTTGAGTAAAATTTTTAAGAAAATATTTTTCTTGAATTAGTTCATTTTTTTTTTTTTTAGTACAACTCTACTGATTAGTTAAAATTACGACGTCAGAATTTATTGTCTCGGTGTTCAAACAAAAAATTTCTATGTTATAGAAACATGTATAAAAATTCCGGGTAATTTTCACTCTGGTCTTTTTTGCATGTTAATCATCAAATAAACGTAAGCAATTATTCAATTCATTAAAGTCACATCATAGGAAATAATTCACACGTTCTGAATATCTCCACGCATTATTTTCTACTCCACTAATAAAAAGTATTTATGTATATAGTACCTAGAAATTCCTTTTGCTATTTAAAATATTATTATTATTTCACCTATAATTTTGTTATATACACACTAAACATATACTACAATATAACATACAGCGAAGAGAAGATTCATCAGAGTTTATCTTTGACATTTCACGTCAACTGTTGGCTTATCCCGATCGTATCTCATTTTATTACCTCGTGTCTGGTGTTACAAAACTCGAAGATTACGACGCATATAAAATAGATGATAGATTAATTACATCTTTTTAATATTTTCATTTTTACTTTATTCGTAAATTAAGTTTATGAGGCATTTTACACTAAATTGACTTCTTTTGAGTCCGTCCCTTGTTAAATTCTATAGAAAATTTGTTTTTTCAACACTGATTGCGAAAAAAAAAAAAAAACAAAACATTCTATTGAGCCGATAAAGAAGACTCAAGTTGAAAGTTTTGGAATAAAGTAATTTTTTAATTTATGATTGAAGTTGTAGAAAAAATTGAAGAAAAATATGTATCATAATTAATTAATTAAAAATTACTCATCATTAGCCATTAGTAAGTTAGTCTTCCATTTAATCACGTGAAGTAAAATATTAAGTCTTCGATAGGGTAGAACTATCGGTTTTGAACATCTTAATGCTAGTTTTGGACACTTTGAAATTCAATGATTCTGCAAAAAATTGTAATGTTAAAATAATATTTTCATTGAATTTTCAAACGCTTACATTCATATAAACATAATTTTTGATGATATTACGTTTATAAATTATTTATACAATAATTTGTAGATTAAATGTCCAAACACGGTATAGCGTCCACAAACAGTATCTCTACCCTATTTCTTATTTTTATTTTCGTTTATTATAAATAAACAAATCGATTCATATCCAAGATTGAAATTTAAAGTAATTTACTTTTTAGTAAAAGTGGCTAAAATATTTTTACATTGATACAGGAGTTTATTGACTGTTAATTAGTTCATTTATTGAAAAACAATTTATTAATTTATTAAACATAAGCAATTATTTTCTAACGTTTGATAAATATTTTTAACTTCCCGCTAATAAAATTGAAAATTTTCAAGAGTTGGAAGGGTATTGGTTTTACCCCGTTTTTCAAAAATCGAGTTTCCAATGGATGTTGACGTTTTGAAGTCCTAGGAAGCCTCCACGAATGTTTCCGCGGTGATGTCCGTATGTCTGTGTGTGTGTGTGTGTGTGTGTGTGTGTGTGTGTGTGTGTGTGTGTGTGTGTGTGTGTGTGTGTGTGTGTGTGTGTGTGTGTGTGTGTGTAAACCTCATAACTTTTGAACGCACGGAGAGAAATGGATGGTAGATACCACTATATCAGTATGGATGAGAACGCCATACAGTATGGTATCGAAGATTTTTGTCCATAATTAAATTGTACACATAGATGATTCGACCATTGCGGAAATGGTAACATTGGCGATAGTTATCGCGGATGCCGCAATGCTAGTATGGCCGTCAGGCCCATACTAGCTTGCCGTATGTACACCCGAGTCAAAATTCTAGTTCTGTTTTAGAGGTAAAAGTGTCCCGAGTCGAAATTCGAGTTCTGTTTTAGCGGTAGAAGTGTCCAAGCCCTTTGAAGGCTGATTTGCCGCCTGAGAATGTGTCTGTTTTGATGGTAGAAGACGGTGCAGGTGAAAAATACCGCTAAAACAGACGTACTTGGTTCTGTTTTGACCGTAAAAAATATCCGAAGAACTATTATTATTATTATTATTTATTTTTTTTTAATTTTATTTTCATTTTTATTTTATAAACATTTGTTTATAAGAAAATATATCATTGACCGTGTAGTAATTTAAATAAATAAAATAAACTGATAAACAAATCAAATTAAAAATATAAAAAAATTATTTTTGAGTAGTCCGATAATTACGCTATAAAATTGTCGTGAATCATAAAAGTCGTAATTTCAATAGTTTAAAAAATATAATCATTTAATGATTCCAGTAATGCATTTTTTTATAAACAAATATGTATAAAAATTGAACCATAATAGATATCGAGCATATAAAAAATTTATAATATAAATTAATAAATTGTTTAAAAGATCGTGTTGAATGTCAAAGACCGTATCATCAATAGCTTAGAAGTTATAACAATACATAAGTTAATGAAATAGTTGATCGCTTCAACTTTGATGGGGTAAAGTATTTTAAATTTCAGTAAAAAATAAAGAAACATTTTTTTTTTTAACTCTGATGCACATGGCTGAACTTGTAATTTTTTAAAGCTACGGAAAAAAATAAAATGAAAATATAAAATTGTTTATAAGAAATTGTTTATAAAATAAAAAATAAAAATTCAAGTAAAAACAAAATTCTTTCATAATTATTTTTAGAATTGTAATTGATGATTTAAAAAAAAATGATTTCTTAATAAATAATTTAAATGGTTGATAAATGAAAAAAACAATTATAAAATTTTTTTAAGAAATTTTTTTTTTAATCATTATTCTACTAAGACAATGAAATGACGAAAAAAAAAATTTTCAAAAATATTCAACTTTTCTATTTGTTTATAACAAATTTTTAAACAATTAATATTAAAAATTCATTAGCCAAGCTACTAAATGCAATATGTTAATACAAAAACAACCGGAATTAAAGATTTCGGAAAAAAATTTTTTTTTATAACATTTGCCGGATATTTTAATTTTTGATAACTTTAAAAAATCATTATAAACAAATGAAAAAACTTTTATAAGCTTTTACAACGGAATCTTGTTCATTATTTATATAACAAGAACTCCTAAAAAAAAAAAGAGTTATAGACACATTTTTTTAATTTTTATGAGAGATTTTGTGAACACTCGAGTCTATGAAAAATTTGTTAAATAACAATTAAATAACTTAAACAAAAATCAAGCTAAAAATTTTTTTTTGCGGGGCTATATTCCTTCAAGTATCTAGATGACACTATAATTTAATCAGATTTTTAAATTAATATTGAATGTTATGAAAAAATTATTTTGTGTTGCATACTTTGCTTGGTGGCGACGCCTAGGCCCTGAAACGGTCGCGCGAAGCCCAAATTTCAACGTTAAATTAAAATTATAAATAATGGAGCTACAACTCCGGGAGTTGAGACTTGTTTTACTAAAATTTTCTACTCTTTTAGGATCTTTTTTCAAATTTCAGATAACTTCAATATTTTTGAAGTAACAGCTACAAAACAAAGACTCCCTTTTTTTCTCTTCGTTTTTTGTTTATAACAAATAAAATTTTTAATGGCGGATAAATTAAAAAATACCACTTTCTCAGAATTAAATTCTGAATCCAACGCACCAATCGCCATATTTTTAAGAGCATTGTAACGATTTTTCGTAGAAAACTCACTTCTCGACTAGACTGTATAGTTTATATGAACTCACTCAAGTCTTTGGATAGAAGTCGGTTGCGTGGTATTGCGGATAGTGTATAAGACTGGCGAGCGTTAGGACTAGGTTCGGAACCCGGGCGTTGCGGTTTTTTGATTATTATTTATATCTAAGGGATTCTTAACTTAGTTAATTAAGATATGGTCGACGAGTAGTTACAATAACTATCACGAATGCTGCCTTCATGACTCACAACAACATAAGAAAAAAAAAAGCTCCACGTCAGTACATTTTTTTGTATTGGAGTCACATTTAATCGTCGCCTTATATATTAATAATTTAATAATAATTATAATTATCTTAATAATAATGTTCAGGTTCTCTATTCGTTTAGTTATTTATTGATTTATTTATAGAAAATATCAAGTATTATTATTATTTCATTATAAATAAAAAAAAAATAGGATCCGAGTGGGATTCGATCCCAAATCGCTAGCCATTTTTAAATATTACCATTATTATTATGGTCAGCATTATAATTATTTAACGTCTGGTTTCATGGTAAACACGTCAGAATGGGAAAAAACACCACAAATTACCGTTAAACCAGACGTACGCTCATAAAGCACTCAATGATGTAACGTCTGGTTTGATGGTAAAATTATCTGAAAGTTAAGTTGGAAAAAAGTGCCGTCAAAACAGAACTCAAATTTCGACTCGGGCAATTCTTTTGGCAGATAGATCTAGCCAATATTGTGATATTAGCTACAACACTATTGGAGTAACAAAAATGTTTATTTAATTATAGCCGAAGGTTATGTCCGAAATATATTATATAAATGAAAAATGATATTAATTATCCATGACATGATTGTTTTTTTTTATTTTTACTCTGATATGAATTGGTTTTAGTGAAGAAAAATAACAACAACAATCAATTAAAAAATCACAAGAATTTATGTCTGTCTTATTAAAAATATGAAAGAGATTATTTAAAAAAAATTTATTCTAATTAAAAAAATAAAATTTTCTCAAAAAACCAATTATCTTAAAATTTATAATTCAAAAATTATACTGATCAATTTATTAGAGTCGATTTGTTTTATTTAATTAAAATAAAATTGCAGGTGTCAATAACTAGGCCAGCGTCAGTAACTGGGTCTTTTACTTTATATACACTGATAGGATTTTTTAATTATTAATTTAATTTGTTTGAAGACAATTATTTAATTTATTAAATTTTAATGAATATTTTTTAACACTCAATAAATATTTATTTGGAAGGAAAGTACATTTATGAATAGTTAATAAGTAATTATTAATAGTTAACAAATATTTATTAACAGTTGATAAATATTTTTTTGAGTAGGTTTGTTTCGCTTATAATGTCATAGGATATGAAGATTGTTTATAAGCAAAAATCATCTTTATAAATTATTTGCATTAATTATATTACATTATATTAATGTTTATTATAAAATACCAAATTCTATCACAGCTCATAATTATCTTTTATATTTTTAAATATTGAAATCGTTAATTTATTTAGTGAATTGAATTATTATCATGTATTTCAGCTATAGAATTACAAAAAGTGTCAAAAGAAAATTGCTATTTTTGCTTTTTATTTTAAACAAATATTTGTTAACAGTTAACAAATATTAATTAACCATTAATTAATATTTATTAACTCTTAATAAATATTTATTAAATCCTATGATGTTAAAAAATCATTTATTAACAGTTAATAAAGCTTATTCAATAAAAACAAATCCTTCCATCAATGTAGTTTTGGTGGTGACACAAGAGTTTAATTGCTTAACACGCCAAAAATTATAGCAGGAACCGCTAGTACCATTGCGTCATCAGCAATGTAGTATGGATCTCAGGACCATACTGTCTTGCCAAGCCTGCTATGCATACGTGTAAAAAATACAATCGCACCATTACTATACTACAAAGTAAATAACGCCATACTTATGGGACTCGTTACAATACTGAATTGCAATATTACACATACTATTTTAGTATCGGTCTGGAGACCATACTAACATTGTGTTAAACGCCATCCATTTCTTTCCATGCGGCTTGACCGATTTAAACGATATTGGCGACAGTCGAAAGAGTTTCTTTGTCCCCTATATATTTTATACTATTTGAGGTATCGGGCCAGTAGATTTTGAAAAATCTCAAAAATAAAAAATTTGAAAAACTGTTTTGTTGGAATGATTTTCAGACGGCTTTAACGGTCGATTCCAAAAACTAATCAACTTTTAAGCTTGAAAAACTGCATCGATCGTCGCCAATGCAATCAAAATCAGTTGATTTGTTCGTGAGACATCGTGAACAAAAAATTTGGGAAAAAGTGTTTTTCTTACATAACTCCGACATTTCTTTCTGGATTATTTTTGATTTCAGGAAATAATTTGTAGAGCTTGAAAAATCACGTCTATCGACGCCAAAGACGTGAAAATCGGTTGATTGGTTCGAGAGATATCGTCGACGGAAAATTTGGAAAAAAGTGTTTTCAACTTCCCTCAAAGAAAATTGAAAATTTTCAAAAATCGGGAAGTAATTGGTTTTACCCCGTTTTTCGAAAATCGATTTTTCAATGAATGTTGACGTTTTGAGGTCCTAGGAAGCCTCCACTAATGTTTCCGCAGTGATGCCCGTATGCCCGTATGTGTGTGTGTGTGTTTTTTTTTTTTTTTCTCTCTTAGGGGGGGGGGAATCCCTTTACGGATTCCAGGCATAGTTGTTTGGCCTGGATATGTGGCGACTCGACGCAGTGTCATACTAAAACTCGACCCTAACGCCCCTACCCACTAAACCCTAAACCCCTTTTCTTCTTTCCTCTAATCCCTCATGGAAACCGCCGTCAGGCATTACTTCCTGATGTGTGTGTGTGTGTATGTGTGTGTGTGTGTGTGTGTGTGTGTGTGTGTGTGTGTGTGTGTGTGTGTGTGTGTGTTTTTTTTTTTTTTTTTTTTTTATCTTAGGGGGGGAATCCTTCTTACGGATTCCAGGCATAGCTGTTCGGCCTGGATATGTGGCGACTCGACGCAGCGGCATACTAAAACTCGACGCTAACGCCCCTACCCACTAAACCCTAAACCCCTTTTCTTCTTTCCTCTAATCCCTCATGGAAACCGCCGTCAGGCATTACTTCGTGAGGGGAGGATCTAGCTACTGCTATTCCTTCTGGTGGCTAAGGTGTTATTTTTCCTTCCTTCTAGTTTCTGTCATTTGCCCTTTTTCTTTCAATGGAACGCAGCTCTGTAAGCACTTCGGTGGTAAACGTGCTTGTGGCGTTCCAGGCAGCTTCGGATGACAGCATTTCTTCTACTATTGACTCTGGTGTGATTTTCTTGTTCAGGATCTTCTCTAACTCATCACGCTGTGGGTTAAAACGAGGGCACTCAAAGAAAACGTGCTCCGCATTTTCAGCAACTCTTGGGCAAGACGGACACTCTGGGCAATCATCGTGCTTAAAGCGATAAAGGTACTCCCGGAAACAGCCGTGTCCTGACAACATCTGGGTCAGATAGTAGTTGGCCTCGCCGTGATTCCGGTTAAGCCAAACGTCAATCCTTGGTATGAGACGGTGTGTCCATCTCCCTGTTGTCGCGGCGTCCCACTGCGATTGCCATCGCGCGATGCTGTTTTGCCGTTCTTTAGCTCTGAGTTCCTCGGCACTTTGTGCGGTTGTCCTCTTTCGTTGGTAAAGGTTACGTCTTTCCTCAGCTAGGACTCTAAGCGGCAAAGTTCCGGAAATGACACACACTGCTTCCTCTGATATTGTTCGAAAGGCGCTGGCTACTCTTAGCGCGCTCAGTCGGTAAACTGGACATGCTTTCCTCCATGATTCTTGGATCTCAAGTGCGTCGGCCCAAATGGATATACCATATGTGAGGACCGATGTAACTACTGATGATAGCAATGACCTCCTTGTCTGCTTCGGCCACCGATGTTGGGCATCAATCGTACTAGGTTGGCTACTACTGCTGATGCTTTGGTGGTCACGTGTTCAACTTGTTGTTTAAAGTTGTCGGGCATCGAGCATCACTCCCAGATATCGAATGAATGGTTGGGATGTGATTTCCTTGTCTCCGACGTTTAGATTGATCGTTTCCACCACTTTTCTGCTAGTGATAAGTACAGCCTCGGTCTTCTGTTTAGCCAGTTGTAAATTTACTGTGTCCATCCACTGGTTAATTCGCTCAAAGGTGATAGCGAACATATGTTTTATCTCATCAAGATGCTTGGCGACTATGACTACGGCTACGTCGTCCGCGTACGCTACCAGTTTGACGTTTCTTGGTAGTTTCAGTCTCAGCAATCCGTTGTACATGACATTCCAGAGAAGTGGACCGAGAACAGAACCCTGCGGTACACCTCCAGTAACATCATACTCCTTTGGACCATTCTTCGTGTCATATCTCAGGACTCTATCTGTGAAGTAGCTAGCGACTATCCTTCGTAGGTATCCTGATACGTTCATCTCTTTAAGGGCTTGCATGATGCAATCCCAGTTGGCGGAGTTAAAGGCATTTTTTATGTCTAAAGTTGCCACCAGGCAATATTTCTTCGTTCCCCCCTTCCATCTGGTACCGGTGATTGCGTCTTTGGCTATACCGACAACCAGGTTGATCGCGTCCAGGGTTGATCGTCCTTTCCGAAATCCGTACTGATTGTCTGCCAAGAGTGGATCGACAACTGCTTCTATCCTTTGGTGGATTATACGTTCTAGTATCTTACCGGCTGTATCCAGCATGCAGAGTGGACGATAAGATGACGGTTCTTCCGGTGGCTTTTTCCCTTTAGGAAGTAGTACCAGCCGTTGTTGTTTCCACTTCCGAGGAAAAATCCCTTCCTTCAAGCAGATGTTGTAGACGTCGAGGAATAACGCTGGCGCTGCTTTTAATAGATGTTTTCAAGGCAATATTAGGGATTCCGTCCAATCCCGGTGCTTTATTATTCCCGACGCGGTTACAAGCTTCCATCAGTTCTTCTTTCGTGACAGGTGGAATATCATTCAGTTCGTCCTGTGTCAACAGATAGTTGAAAACGCGCTGTCGTGGAAACAGCGCAGTCACGATCTTCTGTAAGAGTTGAGGACACGTAGGAGACGGCATTGGCTGATATTTCAGGTGTGCCATGACTACCTTGTAAGGTCTACCCCACAAGTCTTTGTCCACCTCGTTGATTAGCTCTTTCCAGCAGTTCTTCTTGCTATCCTTGATGGCTTTGTTTAAATGTCGACGAGCTTTCTTGTATTCTGCGACTAGTTCCGCTGAGTCAGGCCGCCGATAACCACGCTGAGATATTCTTCTTTTCTTGAGACACTCTTTCCGTAGGAAGCTGATGTGTTCGTTCCACCAGTGCACCGAAGGTCTTTGGTTCATGCCCCGTTTACGGGGCATGCAGGTGTCGCAAGCCTGGGTCACTCTCTTCATCAAGTCCTTGGTCATTTCTTCTGCAGATCCAGTAGTAAGCGGTTCACTATTTAGGGCAGCTACTAGAGCACCTGGGTCAAAGGATTTCACCTTCCACCCAACGATGTCAAGTTTCTTAGCCGGTCTTCTAGGATTCTGGTCCTTTGATACTTCCCAGAGAATCGCATTGTGATCGCTGGCCGTGTAGATCTCCATCACCTTCCAGTCGTAGTTTCCTCTGATGAGGCTGCTGCTGACAAAAGTAAGATCCACAATAGAACTTGCGTCTCCTTTAGTGTACGTCGGCGCATCGCCGCTGTTTAACAATACTACATCTAACGTAGAAAAGCTTCCAGTAGTTCTTTACCTCGAGCGTTGGTGTGTTTGCTGCCCCATTCCACTGCCCAGGCGTTGAAGTCTCCAGCTATTGCCACTGGGTAGTACTGCTTCGCGTCCTCCGTCAGTCGATCCAGAAAGTCCATGAATTCAACAATAGTGAGGCTAGGTGGTGCGTAGCAGCTGTAAAGCGGATGCCATCTACCGATGCTGCTACAAAGCCGGCGCTGCCATTGTTAACGACACTCTGGAAGGGGAGCTTGCGACAGGACCATATGACAGCTTTTTTGGTGCAGTCAGTTTCCCATGGTTGGCCGCCGAGGTGTTTATACGGTTCCGATATAAGCACAAGGTCAAGCTTCTGTTCACGTACTGTCTGCATGAGCAAATCATGTGCCGCTTCACAGTGGTTGATGTTTAGCTGCAGTATTCTCATTTTCGTTTATCAGTTATCTTCTTGAGTGCCTCTTGGTATACTGGGCATCTGCTTGTGCCGGCATGATGGGCGTTATTCTCTGTACCGGATTGATCCGCACACAGTGCGCATTTAGCAGGCTTATTACATTCGGCGATTTTGTGTCCCTCTTTTCAACATTTAATGCAAAGTTTGGAGCGGTCGACTTCACTTGTGCACTAAACCGCACGGTGTCCAAAATGCCAGCATTTATAACATCGGACTGGTCTTAGTACTGTTCTAATACGACAATTGGTCCAGCCGATCCTAATCTTACCGTGTTCTCCTACCACTTTCTGCGCTACCGTTGCTGCCAGAGTCACCGACGCAATTTGTGTTCTGCTACGTAAGACCTTACGAATTTTAATGGCCTCTACTGTTATACCACAATCGTTTCCAGCTGCCTCTTGTAAAGCTGTTAGAATGTCATCTTTAGTTGTAGTATCGTCAATATCGCGAATTTCCAGGTCTTCTTCAGGTCCTGTACTAATGACATTTGCGTCCTCCTTAAGTATTCCCGCGATAGTCTTCTGCAGGTCTTTACCTCTATCACTACTGCCTTTCGACAGCGTGATGAGAATGTTCCCCTGTCGCGGTCCTGCGTATCTTCTCGACTGTGTTGCGGACCTGATCTGGGCGAACGTCCGCCTTGATCCGTGTAAGTATTTCAGAATACTTATCTTTGTTCGCTGGACGGATAATAAGTGCCTCCGGTCTCGTTGCTGTTCTTCTTGGCTTCTGGTTCGGCTTCGGTGGAGGCACCAGAGGTTTTTCTGGGGGCAGTTTCTTGCGCTCCTTCTTCTTGTCCTTTCTGGACTGCACCTTTTCCCAGCCTGGCTTCTTGTTCTGTTCACAAGAGTTTTGTGGAAGATCCTTAACCACTTCCTGCTTCTTGATGGGATGACCAGGTCCAACGTCTTTCAGCTTCTTGGGAGTATGAAAAGCTCCGCCTTCGGGAGAACGAATTTTTCTTTTCAACTTCCTCAGGATGCGGCCGTCTTGGTCAAAGGATTCAGTCTCTGCCGTTGTGATAGTTTCACTTTCTTCTTCAGCGACTGATTCTCCGTCACCTTCGGCTCCAGTGTCCATCGCTTCTTCAACAACCACTTGACTGTTTCTCTCCGATGTAGCACAAGGGGTGCGGTGTAATGATGAGCGCCATTCTTCGTCCAGTTTCTTGAATCTTCCAAGAGCATTGACTACACCGGTTGTCTTGGTCTTTATCTCCTTGTGGATATTGACCTTAGTTTGGACAAACTCTTGCAGCTCAATGGTCAGCTTCTCAAGGCGCTCCAACGCTTGCGTTCTCTTCATGTCAGCGCTTGCTTCAATCGCTGCTTGTTGAGCATGAAGCCCGTTTCTATTCATGTTTGTTTCCTGTAACGTACTCATACTTTTTTGATTTACCAGCGCATCGTACGGAGTGGAGCGGGTTGCCATAACTAGGAACGGGTGTACCCTCGGAGATAGTACTCCTACCCCAGTTCCCTGAGGCCTAGCCGACACTTAGCCAGTCCCGGAATACACGGACGGACTAGACTCGCTCGGAGCGGTGAAGATTCCGATCTCTAACACTCACTGCGTACTTCCTGATCAAGGCCCGAAGTGGCTGGCTCCTGATCCACTGCTGCAACTTTCACCTTGGCAGAGCAAGCTCACATCAGCCGTGGCTTGCATCGTCGGAAACTACGATACAGGTTCCGGACACTCCCAGTGAGTTACAGCAGGAACCAATCGTCTTGCTAGGTCAGTTAGTGTGACCAACCCATTAAAGGGGAGTTTTGTCCACGGGAGCTTATTTTGTTTGGTTATTTTGCTTGGCTCCTACCCGCTGTACCTCATCAACTAAGAGATTAAGTGTCATCCAAGGACAGCGAGCGTTCTCCCATCCGCTCGGGGAGACGCGCCCGGTAGCAGTATCTCTTCTGCCCCGAGTGTGTGTGTGTGTGTGTGTGTGTGTGTGTGTGTGTGTGTGTGTGTGTGTGTGTGTGTGTGTGTGTGGCCTAGACTGGGCCAAAAAAATTAACTATTTTTTTTTTTTTTTTTTGTATATCGAAAATATTATTTGGGATGACAAAAAAAAATGTTGTGAGAATTTGAGCCCTTAATATTTATATTAACCGGTGACGTTAGCCGAGTCGTCTAAGGCGCATGGCCTATAGAGAACTCGGACTAACTTACCGGCCAGGCGTGGGTTCGAATCCCAAGCTGGTCTTAGAAACCAATTTGGTTGATATTCGGCCCTTGCCGCGTAGGTTAAGATTTACACAACCCAAAAAGACCCAACGTACCACTCCCAACAGTTAAAAGTCGGCGATATGACCACAGCAGTTAAAACCGACTCTAAATAATAATAAAAAAAAAAAAAAAAAAAAAAAAAATATTTATATTAAGAGGTCTATCATCGCAACTTTTAATTTTTTTTCCGGAACGGGTTTTTGTCTCATAACTCCTAAACCATCGAGGTAAATGAAATAAACTTAGATGTTTTTTGAAGCAAATTTAATTGTCTACAAAAAAAGACTGATTGAAATTTTTCGTCAGATGAACCGTTTACTTATAAACACGCTTTGAAAATTGATAAGATTTCAGAATTTTATTGTTTAACTTTGGAATTTTGTAATTCACTTAAAAATTAGTATCCGGAAAAAATTCAATAGAGATTCTTGAAGGGAATTTAATTTCCTACAAAAAATGTCTCTTAACATTTTTAGCTAAATTCACTCCTTTGAAAGTTATTCAAAGTTAAAGTTGATGTCAAAATAAAATTCTGGTTTTTTCGCTGTAAATTTAATTTTTGAGCCCATTGAAAATTTTGATCTTTTATAGATAATAATTTTTATTTTATCAACAGAATTATGAAAAATTTGAAAAATCATAATATATTTTTATTTATTGGCATTGAAAAGCTATTTTCTGCAGAAAATTGCATTTTCACTGTGTTTTGATAGTTTAAAAATAACAATCATGTTGTTTTCTCATTGAAAATTATTTACTTTTTATTTAATACAAATTTATCTACGAGAATCCGCTTTGATTAACAACCTCCCCTTACTCCCCTTGTTTCATTTTTCGACATCAATCCACAGTACTACTTCTCATGAGATTACTCTCTCATTTTCTCAATAATTGCGTCGCTTAATACGAATGCTTAGCAGAAATTAATCATCAATGATATAGTACACATTCAATAAGAAACAAAATCAAATTACAGTCAACGCTCTCTGTATTTGATTCGCCCGTCCAGGACCATTCTCTGTACTTGACTCGTCCATAAGAGCTGTGTAAATTCGTCAAATACAGAGGAAAAATGTGGTCAAACACAGAGAGCGGTTAAAATACAGAGAGGTCCAATACAGAGAGCATCGACTGTATCATTCATAAAAAAATTTTATAGCACAAAAAATATCATTGTATGTATTTTAATCATTTATATTCTATAAGGAAAACAATATAAAACTTTAGTACATCTATAATTATATTTAACAATTAAAAAGACGGAATAATCATTCAATTAACGTACTTTTATTGCAATTAGGGAATTTTTTCCGATACTCACTAATAACTAGTAATAAATATTGGAGCTGTTCTTCGTCTTTAGTAAGGCATTGATTGTAATCTTCAATTAGCGCTACACCACGTTCCGCGACATCATTGACAACAGCCAATTTACTAAAAAATTGTTGACATTCCTGAAAACTATCGATGCTGGACCACTTGTCGACTTCTTCACTTAAAAATTCATGTGGCAAGTCAAAGTCTTTTAAAATTGTTAACGATTCTGTTGAAATGAAGTCACTTACATCTTTGTGTAAAAAATTCATGTAAGTTTTTGTAGTCAAATTCATATTTTCTGGCTTTAGTTTTTATAGGGTTCCGTTTTTTCAAATTTTTACCATTTTTTCTTTACTTCCGGTTCTACAGCATCGTCAAATAGAGAAATTATGGCTAATTTGTCACTTAAATACCACAAATGATCGCTCATTTTTTAAAGCTCCTTTTGATACAGATGAATTAATTTTATCATAGAGTATCAATTGTTGCATCAAAATTAAGTCATTATTTGCAGCTAAGATAGCAGAAGGTGAAGTGAACCAAGCTTTTATATAAATGACAATTATGAAAATACATACTTGGCGAATACTAGTTAATTCATGAGGGGTCAGCTTAAATTCTCCCCTAAAAATATATATTTTCAGGCAATAAATTACCTTCGACATCCAACGAGCATGACTCATCGCTCCTGGATGTTTAAAGGTGAAATTATCTTTTGGAATAACTCCTAAAAAAATTGACGATAACTCTAAAAATTCTCGGTAATCATTCCTCGGAAGATATTTCTGCAACAAATGAGTACGAATGAAAAAAACTGATTTTCTTAATCTAGAATTAATAATTAAAAATCGTTTTTGAATACTAAAAGAACAAGATTTCAATTAAAACAAAGTACAAAATTCGATCAATTTTAATTTAACATAAATTACGAGTTAAAGATAATCACGTATATTTTTGTCTATGTTTAAAATGAATTGTATTCGATCGACACCAGGAAATTACTATTAATTTAAGGTTTAAATTTTTCCATTACACAATTTTTTTTAAATTTACCGAAAGGAAAAATTTCTTTTGAAAAATATGGGCATTCTAGTGACAAGACATTGATATGTTGGAAATTTTCAACAATTTCATTTCTTTGCAGAAGAAATCAAAATTTTTCGCACAGTAACTTTTTTGTTGGAAAATAGTTTAACTGATTAAAAAAATAAAAAAAACAAAAATACAATTTTAGATAGATAACTTGAGAATTTTCATTCAGAATTGTTTTTTTCCAAATGTAGAAAACTTCTTTCAATTATTTGCATTTTCTTAAAAAAAAATTTTTTCTCTCAGTGTATAGTGAAAAGAAAGTTGTTTTTGAGTGCTTTTGTGAATGATATTATGTAACTAAAACATACCAGCGAATAACTTTCAATAAAATCCAATGTTTCGTCTTTTTTCTCTGATAGTACTTTAGCAACAATAGGATCATTAATTCCTGCACTGTATTTTGATTTATCTATCTTGTTCCAATTATTTTTGAATCTACCAAAAATTGAAACATTTGGGCCATTTTGCGTTGGCCAGTATACTTCAAAAACACCTTTAATGAGTAGTTCAATGACGTGATGACGACATGGCAACCAAATGAGCTTTCGCCCTAAAAGATTCTCTAGTTCTACGCCAGCGCCACGATGAATGCCTATTTAATAATAGAATCATTAATGAATTAAAAACAAACATGAAAAATAAAATCTCTCAATTCTAAATACTTTGTTAATAGTATTGATTTACCTGTATTTGTATATGCAGTATCAAAGCACACCGCTTTGACATAATCACTGACACCCCAATGCTTCAAAGTTGAGTTTACTGCTGAAGCTTGCTCAATTCCAGTTCCTGCTCCAATTTTTGGAATGCCTAATAATTGTTCAGCGCCAGACGATGTCAGAAGAATTGGGAGTCTATCTACAACATCTGCGCCAACAATATCGCTTAACAATTTACCATCCCAATGAACTACGTAATTATCATTGAACTTTAAGTCTTTTTTTAACCCTTCAGCTATTTCTTTTCGAAGAAGTATACGATTTCGTTGGATAGTTTTATAGCTTAAATTAACATTCCGAAGATCTATTCCAACGCTCTGTAAGGTAGCTGCCAAAATATATGTAGCATTTCTGTTGCTAACATTTGCACGATCAAGCGCAGCTGCTAAATTTGGAGTGATAATGTTTATTTTTGGTATTTTTTTTTCAGACAACAATTCTGTTTCAAAAATCGGAAACATTTGAAATTTGACTGATAGTTGACTGCGACGATGTTAGTAACTCTTGACTAGGTGTAATTTCATTATTATTATTATCATTAACCAAATCTATTTCTGAAAAGTATTTTGATATTATTTACAAGAAAATGTGATCAAAGTATAACAAGATAACATAATATTTAGTTATCAATTAGTTATGCTGAGCATAAAAATTACACAGAAAAAAAACTTCTTGCACCAAGAAAATTTTAAGGAAGACAAAAGTTATTTTGGAGCAAAAAGAAATTTTCTGGGGTCAAGAAACTTTGACTTCATTAAAGAAATTTTTAATCTTCCTTAATATTTTCTTGAGCCAAGATAATTTACCTTCTAGTCAAGAATTTTTTTTTCTGTATACGGTTACGGGAACAGAATAAATTGCAATTATTTTTTCAGTTATTAATTTTATTAAATCAAGTATTATTGTAAATACCAAATATCTACCTATCTCATCGGTTTCCATAATTTCAACATATTTTCTCGAAGTTTCTGGTGAACTGGAGTTATCAGAAATTTCTGGTTGATTCAATAGTTTCTGAGCCGAAAAGTTGTTGATCTCTCCATTCAAACTTCTTAGACCGTTTTTTCCAGCGATATTAAATAACTGTTGAATTTTTTGTTCAAAACTCACTTCTTTTTGTTTTTGAGCTTGTGATTTTATTCTTTTCTTATTGCACTGCAATAATTGCCATTTTTTGAAAAACTCAAGTATTTTGTTAATCGTATTTCGAAGCCCGGAGGTTAAAATTTGTAAATTTTTCCAACAATCTTGAACTATATTTGCAGTTTTTTGCACTTTCATTGACTTTTAGATGAAGAACTTTGTGATGATAAAAAAATAATAATAAAACTTCTTTTATAGTGGGAAGTTTACGACCATTAATTTTAGCTATTGGAACACCAATCAAATTAATTTTTTCGGTTGTCATATTGATACAGTTCTTTAATATTATTCAATTATATTTACGTAATCAAAAATCACAACAAATAAAGAGAGTCAGGTTGTAATAAAATTGTAACAACACTAGAAATTAGACACACAACTCACAACACGAATACTGAGATTAAAAGCGACGCTCGATCCACAATTAACAATGAAGAAAGATGCTACAGTTATCTAAAAAACATAACCTCTCTATTTGTAGAACAATGGAATGTAAGAAATACCGAAAGTGAAGGTCGAACTAGGGGTCTTTTTTTTTAGAAATGGTGATAGATGAATAAAAACATCGTGGCGCTATATAATACGATACTAATAATTAATAATATTGTTTTGAGGTTATGTTCAATCGGTTGGCTTTGTATTAAGCGACGCAATTATTGAGAAAATGAGAGAGTAATCTCATGAGATGTAGTACTGTGGATTGATGTCGAAAAATGAAACAAGGGGAGTAAGGGGAGGTTGTTAATCAAAGCGGATTCTCGTAGATAAATTTGTATTAAATAAAAAGTAAATAATTTTCAATGAGAAAACAACATGATTGTTATTTTTTAAACTATCAAAACACAGTGAAAATGCAATTTTCTGCAGAAAATAGCTTTTCAATGCCAATAAATAAAAATATATTATGATTTTTTCAAATTTTTCATAATTCTGTTGATAAAATAAAAATTATTATCTATAAAAAGATCAAAATTTTCAATGGGCTCAAAAAATTAAATTTACAGCGAAAAACCAGAATTTTATTTTGACATCAACTTTAACTTTGAATAACTTTCAAAGGAGTGAATTTAGCTAAAAATGTTAAGAGACATTTTTGTAGGAAATTAAATTCCCTTCAAGAATCTCTATTGAATTTTTTCCGGATACTAATTTTTAAGTGAATTACAAAATTCCAAAGTTAAACAATAAAATTCTGAAATCTTATCAATTTTCAAGGCGTGTTTATAAGAAAACGGTTCATCTGACGAAAAATTTCAATCAGTCTTTTTTTGTAGACAATTAAATTTGCTTCAAAAAACATCTAAGTTTATTTCATTTACCTCGATGGTTTAGGAGTTATGAGACAAAAACCCGTTCCGGAAAAAAAAATTAAAAGTTGCGATGATAGACCTCTTAATATAAATATTAAGGGCTCAAATTCTCACAACATTTTTTTTTTGTCATCCCAAATAATATTTTCGATATACAAAAAAAAAAAAAAATAGTTAATTTTTTTGGCCCAGTCTAGGCCACACACACACACACACACACACACACACACACACACACACACACACACACACACACACACACACATACGGGCATACGGGCATACGGGCATCACTGCGGAAACATTAGTGGAGGCTTCCTAGGACCTCAAAACGTCAACATTCATTGAAAAATCGATTTTCGAAAAACGGGGTAAAACCAATAACTTCCCGATTTTTGAAAATTTTCAATTTTCTTTGAGGGAAGTTGAAAACACTTTTTTCCAAATTTTCCGTCGACGATATCTCTCGAACCAATCAACCGATTTTCACGTCTTTGGCGTCGATAGACGTGATTTTTCAAGCTCTACAAATTATTTCCTGAAATCAAAAATAATCCAGAAAGAAATGTCGGAGTTATGTAAGAAAAACACTTTTTCCCAAATTTTTCGTTCACGATGTCTCACGAACAAATCAACTGATTTTGATTGCATTGGCGACGATCGATGCAGTTTTTCAAGCTTAAAAGTTGATTAGTTTTTGGAATCGACCGTTAAAGCCGCCTGAAAATCATTCCAACAAAACAGTTTTTCAAATTTTTTATTTTTGAGATTTTTCAAAATCTACTGGCCCGATACCTCAAATAGTATAAAATATATAGGGGACAAAGAAACTCTTTCGACTGTCGCCAATATCGTTTAAATCGGTCAAGCCGCACGGAAAGAAATGGATGGCGTTTAACACAATGTTAGTATGGTCTCCAGACCGATACTAAAATAGTATGTGTAATATTGCAATTCAGTATTGTAACGAGTCCCATAAGTATGGCGTTATTTACTTTGTAGTATAGTAATGGTGCGATTGTATTTTTTACACGTATGCATAGCAGGCTTGGCAAGACAGTATGGTCCTGAGATCCATACTACATTGCTGATGACGCAATGGTACTAGCGGTTCCTGCTATAATTTTTGGCGTGTTAAGCAATTAAACTCTTGTGTCACCACCAAAACTACATTGATGGAAGGATTTGTTTTTATTGAATAAGCTTTATTAACTGTTAATAAATGATTTTTTAACATCATAGGATTTAATAAATATTTATTAAGAGTTAATAAATATTAATTAATGGTTAATTAATATTTATTAACTGTTAACAAATATTTGTTTAAAATAAAAAGCAAAAATAGCAATTTTCTTTTGACACTTTTTATAATTCTATAGCTGAAATACATGATAATAATTCAATTCACTAAATAAATTAACGATTTCAATATTTAAAAATATAAAAGATAATTATGAGCTGTGATAGAATTTGGTATTTTATAATAAACATTAATATAATGTAATATAATTAATGCAAATAATTTATAAAGATGATTTTTGCTTATAAACAATCTTCATATCCTATATTTTTTTATTTTCAACTTCATTTCTATAAATTATCTACGGTGTATATCATGAGATATTTGTAATTCATGAATAATTCTTATAACTCTCATATTCATTATAAGTTTAACTGAAAAATATATACCTGCGCCAGACAATAAGAAAGGTCGAATATGGTATGAGGGTACAATATTTCTTGTCCTCGAGTTATTGTAAACTGTACATCGATTCGAGCTCTGTTGGCCCACCGGAAGAATAGTCATGTTGTTGTCCTTGAACCTATGTTAGTCCCACCACTTTTTCAGAAGCTTGACTATAGCAGTTAGTTTCTGAATTTCGACACGAACAGACGTATTTGTGCAGTGAAATTTACTTTAAAAATTGTTTTATAATTTATAAAATGTCATCAAGCGAAGCCAGTTCTTCTCATGGAGATGAAAACACTCCTGATACATCCTTATATAGTGATTTATCGAAGCAACGGCTAAAAGATGGAGTAGTGTATTATGAAGGTTTACTTCTTGAAAGTGATTTAATTGCAAAAACATCTTCTGACACTCTATCTGAAGATGCTATGTTGATTGGTAGAGAATTATATGATAATACGTTAGATATGTTAAATAAAAAGAAGTTCGTAAGCGATCAAGAATTGATTCATGCTCAAGAAGAATGCCCAGACGGAAATTTTGAAGCAGTAGAAGATAATTCAGTTGATGACTATGTTCCAGATGAAAAAAAAAAAAACAAAAAATGATGGATTATATTCCTCTGGAATATAAAATTAAAGTTTTAAACATAGCAAAAGCTCACCCTTCATGGAAACTAGAGACATTACAAAAAAATGGATGTAGTCATTTGAAGAGAATGGATTATTTGAAAGTATGGGAAAAAGATGTTGAACATGGTGGAACTAAATTTGATAAATATCATGTAATTGATTCTTGGACGTATGACCGCTTCGTCGAGGCAAGACAAAATTATCAACAAGTGACTACACGAAATTTGCAGCAATGGGCTTTAGCTGCAGCCAGCCAGTTTCCTAATCTTCAATTTACAGCGTCCGACCCATGGGTAAAAAAATTTAAACAAAGACACAACATTCGTCAACGCAAAATTACAAAATTTGTAACAGACAAAGAAGTTCACACCATGCCAGAAATTACCGCCTCTGCAGAAATGTTTCGCATTCAAACAAAACAATTGATATCTAACTTCGATAGTGACTTCGTTATTAATACAGATCAAACAGGTATATAAATTTCCTAACGGTAAACTAATTATTTTTTATTCCATTATTAAATTTAATCGAAGTTAATCATTAGATTTTTTAAAATTCATATTTTCAGGATGTCAATACCAATCAATGTTTAATAAGACACTAACGGAAAAAGGAAGCAAAACAGTGTTTGCAAAAGTACAAGACATGACCAAGGAGTCACACTCATATACTGCACAATATAGCATAACATTATCTGGAAAATTACTACCACATGTTTTTATTTGTTTGCAAGAGCCTACAGGTGATTATGGGCCAAGAATAAAGAAAAACGTAGGAGAATATTTAAAAAAATACAAAAATGTTATTGTCACATCATCAAAATCAGGAAAACTGATAACTACTCTCTATAAAAATTTTCTAGAGAAATGTTTAATGCCATATGTTCAAAAAAATAAATTTCTTTTAATTATTGACTCGTGGACAGGACAAGTGAAGACAGAATTATATGATGAAATATTTCAGGATGATAAAAAAATGCCTACATGCACATTTAAAGTTATACCTCCAAAATGTACTCCGTTAGTTCAACCATGTGATGTCTATTTCTATAGACAAGTGAAAAATTTTATCAAACGATTGCAAAGTACCGCTGAACTTCTAGACAAGAATTATGAAATTCATTCCCGAGAGGATTGCATAAAAATTCATTCGATTATTCATCACCAATTGTCAGCGCCAATATTTCGAGACATGATGGAATATGCCTGGTTCGCCAGCGGGCTTTGTGACACAAGAAATTTTTTTACTAATGTCAATGATGGGTGTTTCTCATTAGACCGTTTAAAAATACCGTGTCATTGTAAAAAAGTAGCATTTATTTGTTGTTCTTGGTGTAGAAAAACTTTTTGTTTTGAATGTTTTTATCATAAGTATCACTCAGGATCATGTAATAATATCTCATAATACGTAATTATAAAATATTGCTTTAATTAATTAAAAAAATGTATAATTTTCCATTTAATTTTCGACTTATTATTTGTTTGTACCACCGCAGATAATTTATAGAAATGAAGTTTAAAATTGAAAAATTTTTTATTAAAGAATAATTTAATGTATCAATTATTTACCTATTAATATATTATAGTGCTGGGTAAACTTTGAGTGCGTTTTTCTCAGCCATTTTTGAGTATTGCACTTTAGTATTTCAGAGGTAGTATACCCACATAGTGTACTACCACTACGTCAAAGATTATCAAAATCGGTTTCCCCAAGGTCGTATCCTCCCCTTGTTAGAATAGATTCCCGTTAGAAAAATTCAAAAATTGTTAATTTTCGTTTTGTTATTAACAATTTACTGAGGGGAAAAATTATAAAGCTTTATTAAACATTAAAAAAAATTTTTTTTTTTATAATATTATTATTGATCCGTTTTCTTATGATCAGAAGCTACTTAAAAATAATTTTTAATAATTTTTCTCTCCTATTGTTTGAAAAATTGTTATAAACAAATGCGTTGTTTATAAGAAAATTAAAAATTTTTTTTTGATAACATAATCTTTGTTGATAATTAGAATTAAAAAAAAAAAAAAACCGTTTCTTAAAAAAATTTTTTTATTGCTTAAAAACGCATTTGTTAAATAACAATTTTTTTTCACCACTTATTATGAAAATTAAGGAACCATTTTTGTTTTAAAAATCATTATTTATTTTGGTCTTTGATATTAAAAAAAAAAAAATTCGATTATTATTTCAATTTTCATTGTTTATTTAATAAACAGTTTGTTATAAACAAATTAATTATCTCTTGGTATTTTTTTTCTTTTTCTACTTAAAAAAACAAAAACAACCATGGATTATTTAAAAAAGAAAAAAATGTATTTATATTTTTTATTGAACTTTTAATTTCCTGTTATCTTTAATTTCACCACTTTGACCTGGTTGTTTATGTTTAATTTTATTATAACTTTTTAACTAATGAAGATACAAAGAAAAAAATTTGAGACTTATTTATTCTTTATTAATTAAACTACAAATTAAGCCAAAATTTGAAGCTCTGACTCAATTATTTATTTAATTTATACCATTTGTTGATAAAAAAAATCTTCAAGAAAATGTTTTTTTCTATAGAAATAGATATATAAATTTATATATAAAATATTGTTCATAAATAATATAAGGTATTTTTTAAATTATATTTTACAGTTGATAGTTAAAGTAGTTTATAAGATATTTAGACATAAAAATATACTTACTTAAATTAAATAACATTTTTAATTAATTTTTAGTTACTAAGATGCTTAGGCTAATAAACTTGGAGAAAAAATTTTTTTCTACCTTATTTTTATTCATAATTGAAAAAATAACCGAGCAAAACTAAAATTTATAAGCTAAAATCGTTGATGAATATTCGTTAAATAAAAAGTCACATAAGTTGTAAGTTGATAGTTAAAAAGTTTGGAAAATCCAAAAGTGCTCGCCTCATAACGCTCATTCATTTTTTAAGAAAAAATAAATTCTGTAACTGATAAAAAAAAAGAAAATTATAATTAAGTAATTTCTTACAGAGTATTTTTTTTTTTTTTTAAATATCAACGCCCTTTTTTCTTGTTATATGCGCACGCAGTTTAAAAAAATCTAGCTTTATCAAGTGGCGCCATAGTTTTCACGTGATAAATAAGAAAAATTCGTTTGTCTTTGTACGGTTATATCGTAATAAATTTTAATAAAAATTCAATTTTAAAAAAAAATACGTAAACTAGGCTACTGATATGAAATACGGACCCAGTTCATCGCATTCGTAAACTATTAAAAAAAGTCCGGTCTTGAAATATCAATTTGTTCGGGAGTAATCATTGGTACATCCAAAATGGGGTGACATCCGGACGTCCGCGTAAAATTGTTTTCAAAACGTTTTTTTATTCAAAATAGCTACATGAAATGATTTTAGAAAGTAAAAGATGGTTTAATTTAAGTGTTTTCTCCGTGTACATCTACTTATATTATTGTATAAGTGTAATATGGTTGTGATAGAGACATTTAAAGATCACAAAATTGCTTGACCTTGACGAGTCGAGTATAAAGCACAACCTCACGCGCTTCGCGCTATGAGGCGTGCAATTTGTTTATAAGATATTTAGACATAAACGTAGAAAAAAACATTTTCTGAAAGATTTTTTTTATCAACAAATGGTATAAATTAAATAAAAAATTGAGTCAGAGCTTCAAATTTTCGCTTAATTTTTTGTTTAATTAATAAAGAATAAATAAGTTTCTGATTTTTTTTTTGTATCTTCATTAGTTAAAAAGTCATAATAAAATTAAACATAAAAAACCAGGTAAGAGTGGTGAAATTAAAGATAACAGAAAATTAAAAGTTCAATAAAAAATATAAATAAATTTTTTTTTTTTAAATAATACATGGTTGTTTTTGTTTTTTTCAACAGAAAAAAAAAAAAATATCAAGAGATAGTTAATTTGTTTATAACAAATTGTTTATTAAACAAACAATGAAAATTTAAATAATAATCGAATTTTTTTTTTTAATATCAAAGACCAAGACAAATAACATTATCAATTATTTTCTATTCACGTATATATTGACAATATTAGTAATAACAAAAATAATTCGAATTTTCGCTGCTATGAAAAACAAGATGTCGGTGGTATAATAATAATAATGAATAAGTTGTTAAAAAATAATAATAATCGTACATTTTTAATAACCTTTACGATCAAAATGGTACTGCTCAGGTCTGGTTTGATCGTATTTATTTTCCGACACCCTCATCTATGCTCAAAACAGGCCTCGTTTTAGGCGGTAAATGAGACTTCAATGGGTTTGGAAACTTTTACGATGAAAACAGACCTGAGATTTCGACTCGGGTTATAACTTGGTGTATTTTGAGTTATAAACATTTTATATAGACTAAAAGTATATCTGCGTTTTATAATTAAAGTTGAATATCATAAGTATACTCCAAGTATATCAAAAAATAGAATTCTATGCTTACTATTTTTTTAAGGGGGGAAATACGTGTAGAATGCCGTTTTCATGCTGATTTTCATTAATTTTTTTAAGGTATAAAAAATTAATATTATTTATGGAAACTATCAGATTATTTTATACATATATTTATGAGTATTTTTTCGTATTAAACAACAATATAAGTTAACAAATAGCGGAGATATCAGCTGATACACATCGTAGGTTGTCATCCGACTTAGCAGTCTGTGTGCAGTATGGAAGCCACAATTTTTATTTGAAATCAATGGCACAGAAAAATTACTTTATTTATATGTGTATCTTCCATATGAACCTCAATTTAAAAAAAAAAAGTAAAAATTTGCATTTTTTAGAGGGCTGTGAAATTAATTCGTGATTTTTACTAATTTTTCAAACATTGTTTATTAAAAAAAAAATAGTTTAAATAAAAATATCGCTTTCGATTGAGCTTCAGATTCAAGGTAATTGTATAAAGAAAATTATAAGCCATATCGCAAAATGATTGGTTTAAAACTCTTTGAGCTAGATTGCACACATTTGTTACGTCCTGAGAAACATTAAAAGCATTTAAATATAAATTATAGTTCAATGACCATAATTTTGTTCGAGTGACCCTAGAAATAAAATATAACATTTTTATACATTAAATAGTACTTAAAATTATCGCTTTAGTGACGCCAGGGTCATTAAAGTGAAGACATACACAGGACTAAGATATTTTTCCCAGAAAAATACTTTAAAAAAAATTAAATTTTAGTTTCACATTTATTTCAAAGGAAAGCCATAAAAATAGAATAAATAGGACCTTATGTAAAAGGATAAGGGAAAAGTATCTTTAACATCTTGTGTACTTAGGCTAAAAGAAAAAATAGTAGTTAGAGTGACAAATAGAAGAGAAACTTCTTTTCCAGATGGTTAAAATTTATTATTATATTTCAAGTCTCGTTCTTCGAGATTACAATGTAGTACCGCTACTTTCCCTCAGATTTCAACCACAATTTTCAGAGTAACTTAGAATTTACGCGGGCTCTCGACCCGCCCTCCACCGGTGAATCTTCATATAACGTTCTTTGTGCTAGACAAAGCCACATGTTCAGAAATTTTATTAATTATAAAAATTAATTAAGTGTTTAAGTATAATAAAGATCCAAGAAAATTTATAATTTTAAAATCTAGCTACAACAAGAAAATGACTAAAAGTAAAAAACGAAGCAGATCTAATGATCGAGAGGACGACACAAATAAGAGGCTGCGTAGGTTAGAAAAAATGATGGAATTATTTTTAGATCTTCAAAATGTAACATCTAAAAAAGGTAAACTAATTTATTAATAATTAGTAATTATTCATTTATTATTGTTATCAGTATGATTTTCTTTCGGCGTCATGTATTCGCTATTAATGAGACTTTGACGTGCGATCAGGGCCAGTAAACTTTGCACGAAGGAGGCAATAATCACTAGTGCCATTGACATTCATCTTGATTTTTACAGATGATGGTCATTCCAATAAAGAAAATGTCCCTAACAATCCAAAAGATCATGCTACGGTCAATACAGGTCTTACTAACCCCGTTGAGGAGTCAGAGAAATCAGATCCTCAGCAAACTGAGGAAGCTGTATCAGATCCTACAAAAACTGTCACGCCAGTGGTTGATTATACAAAACAAGTGGAGTCCACAAGCGAAGTGACAAAACTTGATGAAGAGTTGGAGGGCGTATTAGGTGAAGACCCGACTAACCCAAAAAAGAAGGTAGTCAACGTGCACCCAAGCCTAGTTCCAAGATGGTCAACATGGCTTACAGAGGGATTGCCCGAGGACACGAAGAAAGAGTTGAAAGATAAATATCCACTCAACGGTAACCCCGAGTCGAAATCTCAGGTCTGTTTTCATCGTAAAAGTTTCCAAACCCATTGAAGTCTCATTTACCGCCTAAAACGAGGCCTGTTTTGAGCGTAGATGACGGTGTCGGAAAATAAATACGATCAAACCAGACCTGAGCAGTACCATTTTGATCGTAAAGGTTATTAAAAGATGTACGATTATTATTATTTTTTAACAACTTATTCATTATTATTATTATACCACCGACATCTTGTTTTTCATAGCCGCGAAAATTCGAATTATTTTTGTTATTACTAATATTGTCAATAATATATACGTGAATAGAAAATAATTGATAATGTTATTTATCTTGGTCTTTGATATTAAAAAAAAAAAAAAAATCGATTATTATTTCAATTTTCATTGTTTATTTAATGAACAATTTGTTATAAACAAATTAATTATCTCTTGGTATTTTTTTTCTTTTTCTACTTTTGGAAAGTAAGGGCGTTGATTATTTAAGTGAAGTGTACGGAGATATTCTTACAATACTTTATTTAAAGAACTTAAATTTACACGCGTGTACGAGGTTGCTAAAAATGCGGTATGAAGCTTAGGGGTCACTCGGTCAAACTGAATTTCTCAAAGTGTTCTTGTAGCAGACAAGACTCTATCAGTTGTTTGGCATCACCAAGTAAATTATAATCCGGTATAATTTATGGTGATGCGACACAACTGAAACTTTTCTAACAAAATACCTTAATAGCGTTGTAGAAAATCTACAACTTAAATAATAACTATATTAATTAACTATTACTAATGAATAATAATAATAATTAACGAAATAATTATATGATAATAATAATAATGAAATAATATTAATAAACATAAATGATACTAATTAAATAATATAATAACACTAATGAAATAATATTAATAATGATAAATAATAATAATTAAATAATTATAAACAATTTAGTAATAATAATAATAAATAATGATAAATAATAATAATTAAATTACCCAGGAGTGGGTGGAAAATATGACCCCCACATACTTAAAAAAACAAAAACAACCATGGATTATTTTAAAAAAAAAAAAATTTATTTATATTTTTTATTGAACTTTCAATTTTCTGTTATTTTTAATTTCACCACTCTGACCTGGTTGTTTATGTTTAATTTTATTATAACTTTTTAACTAATGAAGATACAAAGAAAAAATTGGAGACTTATTTATTCTTTATTAATTAAACAACAAATTAAGCGAAAATTTGAAGCTCTGACTCAATTATTTATTTAATTTATACCATTTGTTGATAAAAAAAATCTTTCAGAAAATGTTTTTTTCTACTGTTATGTCTAAATATCTTATAAAAAAATTTAACTATCAACTTACAACTTATGTAACTTTTTATTCAACGGATATTTATCAACAATTTCAGCTTATACATTTTAGTTTTGCTCGGTTATTTTTTCAATTATGAATAAAAATAAGGTAGAAAAAAATTTTTTCTCCAAGTTTATTAGCCTAAGCATCTTAGTAACTAAAAATTAATTAAAAATTTTATTTAATTTTAGTAAGTTTATTTATAAAATATTGTTCACAAATAATATAAGGTATTTTTTAAATTATATTTTACAGTTGATAGTTAAATTAGTTTAAGGTAAAAGCCCCAATATATGATCATGTACCAGTATATGATCACTCCATGTATTTGTATACCTATATTTGGGAATATATATAATAGATATATAAATACATGGAGTGATCATATACTGGTACGTGATCATCTATTGGGGCTTTTACCTTATAAGATATTTAGACATAAAAGTAGAAAAAAACATTTTCTTTAAGTTTTTTTTTTATCAACAAATGATATAAATTAAATAAATAATTGAGTCAGAGCTTCAAATTTTGGCTTAATTTGTTGTTTAATTAATAAAGAATAAATAAGTCTTAAATTTTTTCTTTGTATCTTCATTAGTTAAAAAGTTATAATAAAATTAAACATAAACAACCAGGTCAGAGTGGTGAAATTAAAGATAACAGAAAATTAAAAGTTCAATAAAAAATATAAATACATTTTTTTCTTTTTTAAATAATCCATGGTTGTTTTTGTTTTTTTAAGTAGAAAAAGAAAAAAAATATCAAGAGATAATTAATTTGTTTATAACAAATTGTTTATTTAATAAACAATGAAAATTGAAATAATAACCGAATTTTTTTTTTTTAAATATCAAAGACCAAGATAAATAATGATTTTTAAAACAAAAATGGTTCCTTAATTTTCATAATAAGTGGTGAAAAAAAATTGTTATTTAACAAATGCGTTTTTAAGCAATAAAAAAATTTTTTTAAGAAACGGTTTTTTTTTTTAATCCTAATTATCATCAAAGATTATGTTATCAAAAAAAAATTTTAAATTATCTTATAAACAACGCATTTGTTTATAACAATTTTTCAAACAATAGGAAATAAAAATGATTAAAAATCATTTTTAAGTAGCTTCTGATCATAAGAAAACGGATCAATAATAATATTATAAAAAAAAAATTTTTTTTCAATGTTTAAATAAAGCTTTATAATTTTTCCCCTCAGTAAATTGTTAATAGCAAATCGAAAATTAACAATTTTTTAATTTTTCTAACGGGAATCTATTTTAAGACCTTTGAAAAATAGCTCCACGAAAGGAAAAAATTCTCAGATTAATAGTTTAACCATTATCGCACTTGCAATATTAATGTTTGTGCGACAAAAAATTGTTAATTAATTAATGGATAACTTATTGAAAAATCACGATAAAAATTTTTTGACCACGGATTATTGTTCATTGGTCTATCCTGCAGGCGCCTGAATTTTTTTAATTTTTAATTTTCATATTTAATAAGTTTAAATAATATTTATTCATTAAAGGTCCGAAGAGGGCGTGGCTTACGCAAGTCGAAGTATCCGTTTTCGAGCATATTTTCAACCCTCTGGGAAAATTGTAAATATTGGTCCTACAATTCCGGGAGTCAAGATTTTTTTTATGAAATTTCCTCCTCTTTTTTAATCTTTTTTCAAATTCGAATTATCCTAAATAGTTTTTGAGATATTGACAAAAAATCAAACCCCTTTTTTTTGTTTACCTAATTGTTTATAACTATTGCAATTTTTGCGAGCGGGCTTAACATTTTCTCAAAAACTATTTACATGCCATTCCGAATCGAATGACACCTCAATTATAATTTTCGGAAAAGGCGAAAAAATTTTGACCTAAAAAGCACTTGTTGACTAGACTAAATAGAAAATTGAAAGTTTAAATAAAAAATATAAGTAATTTTTTTTTTAATAATACATGGTTGTTTTTGTTTTTTTAAGTAGAAAAAGAAACAAAATACAAAGAGATAATTCATTTGCTTATAAAAAATTGTTTATTAAATAAACAATGAAAATTTAAATAATAATCGATCTTTTTTAATATCAAAGACCCAGATAAATAATGATTTAAAAAAAAAAAGGTTCCTTAATTTTCATAACAAGTGGTAAAAAAAATTGTTATTTAACAGATGCAGGCTAACTTATAACCCACCTCAAACAAAACATTGATATGTTGGCCGTAGCGTAGTGCGTAAGCGATAGTCTGGCGAGCGTTAGGTTGTAGGTTCGAATCTCGGGTAGGGCGAAAATTTTTAATAAGTTAAATTAATAAGTTAAATTTAATAAGTTAATTAAGCATATGTGTAATATATAACCTAATATGTACCGTGATTATATCTCTACAAAGCGAATAAAAGTCTCTTCTCCTGCCCTTGAACCCACAACATCCTACATTCATCTACAATCCAGAGTAAAAGAAAAATAAAAATTTTGCTTCTTAATCCTGATTTTGAATCACAAATAACATGATTATTTTTTTTTATATTATGTATTTATCAACATTAATTTTAATGAAGCATTATATAATTATGATTAATACATAATACAACTGATAATAATAATAATAATAATAATAATAATAATAATAATAATAATAATTATTATTATTATTATTATTATTATTATTATTATTAGCAATTATGAATAATGTTATGCTATTTAAATAAAAAATTATAAAAAAAAAAAAATATATGACCACAGTGGGATTCGAACCCGAGTCGCTAGGTATTTTTAAATATATTATTATTATTACTATTATTATTATATTTTACATTATTATTATTTCGGGCCTGGTTTGATCGTAACTGCGTCAGAATGGGGCAAAACTCCCATGATTACGATAAAAACAGACCTGCGCCTATAGAGTAACCAAGAGTTGCAGATCTGTTTTAATCGTAAAAATTTTCTGAAACAGACTTCCCACAAAATACGATTAAAACAGACCTGAAATTTCGACTCGGGACGTACGTCTCGAGGCTCCTGAGCTAAATGAGGAAATTGTGTCTACGTTGAACGAGGCAGGAACGATGTAACGTCCACGTTTTCAAAATATAATTAAATATCAATAACTAATTTGTCCCCGGCTCGAAATTTGCTCGCCGGAGTCCAGGGTCATAAACGGGGATCACATTATCAATAACAAAATATAAACAAAACACTTCATTTTAAATAAATCAAAGAAAAAGGAAACCTCTTTATTGGCCTGATCATGTTAATAAACGATATAAACAATATAATCAAATTAAACAATATAAACAATACATTAGAACACTCTTTTCACACATATTCGCGGTTCAAAATCATTAACGCGGTTCAAAATCAAGAAACAATATAAGCAATATACACTAATACAATAGAAGCTTTCTATTCAAACATACACAACGGTATTCACGGTTGAAACTAAAAAAAACGCGGTCTACAAAATACTAACTAGTTTCCCAGTAACACCCCCTTATCCCCTCAGGGCGACTAGCCGTCATCCCTGTGGGGTCCTAAACTCTACCCCGAGAGCAAGTGGAGAGTATCCTCCTCGCTCCCACCTACACGGCTTATGATCACCTACCGTACCTCAGCTGAAGGCTTCGACACGGGGAGTAGCACTTTCATCCGGTCGGTTCACGATACTTACCTGGGCCTTGGTCAGACTCCAGGTAGAGTATCATCCTCTAGAATTACTTGGTGAAGAATATTCGCTCGAGTAATTCTCCCGAGAAAGAATTGCTTACTTATCGAGCCAAATTTTGGCGTTTATCATTTTTCCCCCAACTCTCTTGTAACGAACCGGAATGGTTGTTTTAGACACCTGTCCGGTGTCCTCGAACTAGCATTCAAAAATAATTATTTATTATTTTAATCGTAATTTCCTTCATTTTCTATCCATTCGTCTCGCCAAATTCTAAGTTTTTATTTTCGAAACTCAATTCTTTATTATTTTAATCGCAATTTCCTTCATTATATATCCATTCGTTGATTTTCCATACTAAATTGTCCTCGGGACTTATAAAATCTTCGCTTACTTAAATTATTTCTTACAAAATAATAATCGTAATTTCTTTCATTTTATATCCATTCATCGCTTTCCCATACTAAATCTTGTTCGGAACTTAGAATAATTTTCCCAGTCTTTTAATTTCTTTTACAATTAATTTGCTCGGCTTCGTAATAATTTCTCACACGCTTAATTTCTTAATTTTAATCATACCTTCGGTAACAATAATATAAAATTATTAACTAAATAAATACAATAATTAAATAATAATCGCCGCACTAATAACAATAATTGTTTCTATTAATTTTTAAGTAATTAATAAAAAATAAACTAAAATACTCAAATACAAAAAGTAAAATTTGGGTCATAACGAAAAGAGATCAGCTTTTCGTTGCAGAGCAGAACCTAGTAGGTTCAGCTTTATCAGCCTTGGGAGAGGCCATTACGATGATCCTATAGGATGAGGAGGAACTAGTTGATCAACTCCAATTGTTAGAGAAATTGTCAGATGGAGAAAAATTACTGTCATAACTGCACTTTCAAGTGTCTTCTGCCAGGAAATCTTTTATTGCGCCAGTTCTCACCAAGCCAATGAAGGAGCTTTCACAAAAAAACAAAGCCAGGCACCTTACTCTACGGAGAAACACTATCAGAGAAAATAAAGACAGCAAAATCGGTGGAAAAAATTGGTAGAGAACTGAAAACTCCATCAGCAGCAACATCCTCGTTTGTCGCAAAGAAACCAGCTCAGAAACTAGCCTCTGGGAGGCCTTTAAACTGGCGGGGCCAGTATGCGAGAATGGGGACTCAGCATCAAGGCCAGAAATTCTCTCAAACGAACTACCCCAAAGCCGGACAATACACCAGCAAGAAGACATCCAGTAGCTCGTCGCAACAGTTGAGGTCCAGTCGGTTATCACAGGGCGACAAGAAAAAATAAATGATGAGGTGAGTTTGGTAGCCGGGCGTCTCAGTAAATTTTTTCACGAATGGAAAAAGATTACTAAGGATGGTTTTATTTTAAAATGTATAAACGGTTACGAAATTCCGTTTTCCACAAACCCACCGTTAGCATTAAGCTATTCTAAAGAGGTAATATTATCTACGGACGATAAAAGGTTCATGGAGATAGAGATAGAAAAATTGTTGTCTTCTGGCGCCATAGTCCGGTGCAGGCCAGTAGAAAATCAATTTCTATCTCCGTTCTTTTTAGTCCCAAAACCAAATGGCTCAAAAAGATTTATTTTGAACCTTAAGGTATTGAATCAATTTATTAAAACACATCATTTTAAAATGGAGGATTTGCGATCAGCGTTGAGACTTATCAGTAAAGATGATTTTTTATGTAGTCTTGATATCAAGGACGCATATTTCTTAGTTCCAATAGGCAAAAATAGTAGAAAATTTTTGCGCTTTAAGTTCAAGGGTCAGTTATTCGAGTTTATTTGCTTACCTTTTGGACTTTGCGATGCCCCCCACGTTTTCACAAAGATAATGAAGCCAGTATTATTCTGTCTTAGAAACAGGGGTCTATTATCGACAGCATACCTTGATGACGTATTATGTATTGGAAGTTCTGAGTTGAACTGTCAGATGAATGTAACAATAACTCGAGAGACTCTTAATAGGTTGGGTTTCATTGTCAATGAAGAAAAAAACTCACAAAGTCCACGACAATCTTGTATATATTTAGGATTTGTAATAAATTCAGTCGATATGACATTATCGCTTCCGTGGGAAAAAAGAATTAAGATAATAAAAGCTATTAAAGAGTTCTCGAGAAAAAAGGTATGTCAAATTCGAGAACTAGCAGGGTTAATTGGTTTGCTTGTAGCAGCTTGCCCAGCGATTCCGTATGGCATGTTGCATACAAAAATCTTAGAAAGAGAAAAAATGAAAGCCTTAATAATCAATAATCAGGACTTCGATCAGAATATGATAGTTAGTTCGTGCGTAAATAATGATATAGATTGGTGGTTGAATAAAATTCCGTGTGCCAAGAACCCAGTCCGATTATATAATTTTAAAGTTGAAATTTTCTCAGACGCGTCTCTTACCGGATGGGGTGCACATTGTAACCAGGTCACTGTACACGGGTTCTGGTCAATTCAGGAACGAAAACTCCATATTAACCATCTAGAGCTCATCGCCGCGTTTTTAGTCCTCAAATGTTTTGCTAGGGAATATGAAGATTATGAGATCTTCCTTAGAGTCGACAATACTACGGCAATTTCTTACATTAACCGAATGGGAGGAGTGCAATATCCAGAGCTAAATAGATTAGCGAGAAATATCTGGAATTGGTGTGAAGAAAAGAGAATTTGGGTGTTTGCATCTTACACTCCCGCTAAAGAAAATACTGATGCAGACCGAGAGTCCAGAAGGACTAATATAGACACCGAGTGGGAACTGGTTGGATCTTATTTTAATCAAATTGTAAGCAGATGGGGATTACCGGATATTGATCTGTTCGCGTCGAGAAATAATACAAAAGTTTCAAAATTTTGCTCGTGGAAAAGAGACCCAGACGCGTTATTCATAGATGCATTCACAATTAATTGGAGAAAACATTTTTTCTATGCCTTTCCTCCGTTCTCGGTCATCGCAAGAACTTTACAAAAAATTAAATTAGACAAAACAATGGGAATACTAGTTGTGCCTTTTTGGCCAACACAACCCTGGTTCCCATTATTTAAAACAATGCTAACTGACGAACCGTTGATATTTTCACCATCATCTGATTTATTATTATCTCCCTGCAGGTTGCTGACACACCTATTGGCGGAGCAGCTTACCCTGGTTGCAGGGAAGCTCTCAGGGAAACATATCAACGAAGAGGACTGCCAGAAGAAGCCCTGGACATTCTAATTTCCTCTTTAACGGACTCGACTATTCAACAGTATAATTTAGCATTAAAAAAATGGTGGAATTTTTGCAACAAATTTAAATTAGAACCTCTGGAGCCAGAGATCAAGACGGTGC
Source organism: Cotesia glomerata (assembly GCF_020080835.1). Taxonomy (NCBI): domain Eukaryota; kingdom Metazoa; phylum Arthropoda; class Insecta; order Hymenoptera; family Braconidae; genus Cotesia; species Cotesia glomerata. Next base: position 8,615,723 of record NC_058166.1, on the reverse strand, counting down.
TAAAATTTTTAGCAGCAAGGTTTGAACAGGGAGCCGCTTATGGCACGTTAAATACAGAGAGATAAGCAATCAACCTTCTGAGTTCAATAGATTTAGGTAATGATCCGTTAATAGCTCGTTTCTTCAAAGGCGTGTTTAAAATGCGTCCGCTAAAGCCTAAGTATGACGTCATTTGGAGTTCGGAGACAGTTCTTAAGTGGGCAGAAACACTGGAGCCTCTGGAGTCACTAGACTTGAAGTTTATAACTCTCAAGTTAGTGTCTTTACTTGCGTTAGCGACAGCTCACAGAGTCCAGACATTATCGCTGATTAAAATAAAAAATATTGTATTTTCGGAAGGTGGAGCAAAAATCAAAATAACAGATCATATTAAAACGTCAAGAGTCGGAGTCGCACAACCGGTGTTTGTCCTGCCATTCTTAGATAGTAGAAAATCTGCATGCGTAGCCAGAGTCTTAAGGTTCTACATCAATCAAACAAAAGATCTCAGAGGTAAAACGGAAAATCTGTTCATTACATTTAAAAAACCATATCGCGAGGCTACATCTCAATCGATTAGTCGATGGATTAAGCTGTTAGTCCAGTCGGCAGGGAAATATTAGGTCGTTTGTTTATGACTTCTAATGTAAATGGGGTAAATTGGATTTTTTTTTTTTTTTAAATACTCAGAAAAATATGTAGATCATTCTTTAAAAAAAAAAATTCGAGGAAATTCAATTGTTTAAAAAATAGCAATTTTGCAAGTAGCTTTGGATTAAAATATCTCGGAAACTATGCAAAATTAGTCGAGACATGCTGCGTATAAAATTTAAAGAATAAAATAAGGAACAAAATGAGCCTAATCCAATGTATCTACGACTAATAGTTTGCGAGATATTAATTTTTTAATGGAAAAACACGCGGTTCCGCTTGAGCGCTTATAAACAAATAGCTATAACTCCGCAAAAAATCTTTCGATTTACTTGTTTTTTTTTTAACTTCCCGCTAAAAATCTCAGATTTTCAAAAATCGGGAAGTTATTGTTTTTACCCCGTTTGGCAAAAATCGAGTTTTCATCAGATCTCGACGTTTGAAGGTCACAGGAAGCTTCCCTGACTACCCCCGCGATGTTGTCACTATGTCTGTATGTATGTATGTGTGTGTGTGTGTGTGTGTGTGTGTGTGTGTGTGTGTGTGTGTGTGTGTGTGACTATGTGACTCGCTTATAACTTTTGAACGGTTGAACCGATTTCATCGCGGTTGGTGCCATTCGAAAGGGCTACGCTGAACTTAGATTTCCTGAGAATTTGAACCGATTCGGACCGATAGATTTTAAGAAATCTTGAAAAGTCTTAAAAAATAAGAAAAAAATCATTTTTGCAAGTAGTTTTTTTGGAATATCTTTTAAACGGCTCTATCGATCAACTTCAAAAACTAATCCGCCCTTAAGCTTGAAAAACCACGCCGATCGGCGTCAACCCGATCAAAATCGGTTGATTCGTTCGAGAGATAGCGTGAACGAAAGAAAACCGAAAAAAACCGAAAAAAGTGTTTTTTTCACATAACTTCGTCATTTCTTCTCGGATCACTTTTGATGACATAGCATAATTTATAGAGCTTAAAAAACCGCGTCGATTGCCGCCAAAAACGTAGAAATCGGTTAATTAGTTCAAAAGATATCGTCAATAAAAGATTTGAAAACAAGTGTTTTTTTAAAATCACTGCGACATTTTTAACTTCCCACTAACAAAATCGAAGATTTTCAAAAATTAGGAATTTATTGTTTTCACCCTGTTTTGAAAAAATCGAGTTTTCATCAGATCTCGACGTTTGAAGGTCACAGGAAGCTTCCCTGACTATCCCCGCGAGGTTGTCACTATGTCTGTATGTATGTATGTGTGTGTGTGTGTGTGTGTGTGTGTGTGTGTGTGTGTGTGTGTGTGTGTGTGTGTGTGTAAGTATGTGAATCACTTATAACTTTTGAACGGTTGAACCGATTTCATCGCGGTTGGTGCCATTCGAAAGGGATTCGCCAAACTTAGATTTCCTAAGAATTTGAACCGATTCGGACCGATAGATTTTGAGAAATTTTGAAAAATCTCAAAAAAAAATTAGAAAAAAATCATTTTTGAAAGTGGTTTTTTTGGAATATCTTTTAAACGGCTCGATCGATCAATTTTAAAAAACTAATCAGCTCTTAACGTCAAAAAACCACGCCGATCAGCGCTAATCCGGTCAAAATCGGTAGATTCGTTCGAGAGATAGCGTGAACGAAATAAAACCGAAAAAAACCGAAAAAACTGTTTTTTTCACATAACTTCGTCATTTCTTCTCGGATCGTTTTTGATGATATAGAATAATTTTAGAGGTTAAAAAACCGCGTCGATTGCCGTCAAAAACGTGGAAATCGATTGATTAGTTCGAGAGATATCCTCGACGAAATATTTGGAAATAAGGATTTTTTCAACATAACTTCGACATTTTTCGAATAACTTTCAAACAGCTCTACCGATCGATTCCAAAAACTTATCAGCTCTTAACATCATAAAACCACGTCGATTGCCACCAAGCTGGTCAAAATCGGTTGATCCGTTCGAGAGATATCGTGAACGAAAGAAAACCGAAAAAAGTGTTTTTTCAGAGTTACTCCGAAATTTCTAGTTTGACCAATTGAAACTTAGAAATTATTTATAAGGCTTAAAAAATTACGTAGAATGCCGCCAACCGCGTAAAAATCGGTTCATTCATTCAAAAGTTATTGCGGTATGAACATTCAAAAAATAGTGTTCCATGAAACTTCTATCAGACTTTTGAGCTCAAAGAGCTCAAAAGCATAGAAAAGGTATCTTTTTGAGCTCGGAGAGCTTAAAGCAACACACAGATTGTACTTTTGACCTCGAAGAGCTCAAAAAAGCGGCCAGGTATTAACGGAATTAGCGGGAAGTTGCAGGGATGGCCTTTAGGGTCAACCGTTTTCCTAATTTTTTTTTTTTTTTTTTAAGATGTAGATATTGTTGTCCTTTATAAGCAAAAAAATCAGCTAAGCTGAAAAAAATTTTTTTGAATTTATTTATCGAATTTTCAGATTTTCGAATTTCTGCAATAAAAAATAGTTAACATTAAAAAAAAATTATTTTTCCTTCTTTAAAAAATTTTTTAAACTACAAAGAATCGATGTGAAAAACAAAATTAAAAAAAAAAATTTTTTTTGTTGCAAAAATTCAATTAAAAAGTTTAAAAAAATATGAGCTTTGCGGGGACTCGATGCCCAGCTCCGAGACAGTGGGTATGCACCATTCCCATCCAACCGTCGTCGAAGAAAGTAGGGGAATAATTATAACAGTAAGCGAGCGCTCGGAAATTCCGAGAAATTTCATTCTGTTATTTTTTATATTTTTATCTAAGACTTAATTAACTTTTAAAAAATTGTTCCCACAATATAGGTATCAAGCGATTCAGAATTTAATGAATCAAAAACATATCCTATCGTGACGGGATATTTTTTTCAAAAATTTTTTCTATTTGTTTAAACATTTAGTTAATTATCATTAAAAAAAATTGTTCCCACAATATAGGTATTAAATTACTCATAATTTTATGAGTATTCAAGATATCTTATCGGCACGGAAACTTTTTTTTCAAAAATTTTTTCTATTTGTTTAAACATTTAGTTAATTATCATTGAAAAAAATTGTTCCCACAATATAGGTATCAAATTACCCAGAATTTTATAAGTATTCAAGATATCCTATCTGCACGTGAACTTTTTTTTCAAAAATTCTTTCTCCTACAGAGGTCCTGCGAAGCTTCCCCGACCATTTCCGCGCGCGCGGAAATTCTGAGTAATTTGATACCTATATTGTGGGAACAATTTTTTTTAATGATAAATAACTAAATGTTTAAACAAATAGAAAAAATTTTTGAAAAAAAAGTTCCCGTGCCGATAGGATATCTTGAATACTCATAAAATTCTGAGTAATTTGATACCTATATTTATTTTTTTATTTTTTATTTTTATTTTATTTATTTACTTCCCAAAAAGATAGATATACAAAAATCGTACTTATAAATCCTAAAGAGGAAACACAGTGGACTGCTTTGAAATTTAGTCTTCGTTATTTTAGGTCCTTGGATTATTTTGTACCTAGATCTACCTTCATAATTATTATATTTATATAAGCACGTACTAAAGAATTTAGTCAAACTACAAAGTACATATTGCTGTTTAATATTTAATATATATTTGTACTCTACTCTAATTTTTTTTAGAATTCGTTCTTGTACAGTAAAAAATGGTTTGATAGAGTTTTTATACGCACCACTCCACGCTATAATACCGTAGTTGATGACGCTTTCAAATAACGAATGGTATAGCATTTTCAGTACTCTACGTTCCATAAAAAGACTCAGTTTATATACAAGAAATTGAAAAAATTTAATTTTTTTAACGGTCTCCTGAATATGTATATCCCATTTCAAACAAATTTATATTTATCAATATAAATTCCTAAATATTTACATCTACCAACTTTTCTTATTATTTCATTATTTATTCTAATTACAGTCTTTGGAATAGAATCACTATAACAAGAGAAAGTTAAATATACAGTTTTCCCCACATTTACCCGACTAGAATTTTAGTGAGGTATGCCGAAAAATCAGTTCGGGGCGAAGTTGGCTTTCCGAATTTAGGCTAGCCCAATTCGGATCTTATTTATTTTTAATTAGGCAAGCCGAACATTGGTATGCCAAAAGAATTCAACATTCGATGTAATCTCGTAATAGTTTGGTATTGCCTAAGTTCGGCATATAATGGATTGCCTAATTAGTACAAAATAACGGTAACTAAAGGTTTACCGAAGTTTGGTTCACCAAGCTCGGGCTCATTAAGGCAAACCTGTGGCAATACCTAAGTTCGGGATATCATGGATTGCCTAATTAGTACGAAATAACGGTAACCAAAGGCTTACCGAAGTTTAGTTCACCAAGCTCGGGCTTACTTAGGCAAACCTGTGGAAATGCCTAAGTTCGGTATATCATGGATTGCCAAACTGTTATGAAATAACAGTAACCAAAAGCTTACCGAAGTTTGGTTCACCAAGTTCGGACTCACTTCGGAAAACCTATGGCAATGCCTAAGTTCGGCATTTCATGGGTTGCCAAACTGTTATGAAATAACGGTAACCAAAGGTTTACCGAAACTTGGCATACCACGATCGAGCTTCTTTAGGCAAAACAGTGGAAATGCCTAAGTTCGGTATGTCATGGATTGCCAAACTGTTATGAAATAACGGCAACCTGTATTCTGAAGCTTGGTCTATCAAAATGAAACTTGACTAGGTAAGTCTGTGGCAAGTCCTCACTTAGGTATAATATCGGAATTCCTAACTCGACCGTTGCAACGGTAACCGAATGTTTGCCGAAGTGTCGGGCTTATAAGTATCTTGAGGCAAGAGGTCGCTCATCATCGGCGTAGCGTCGCGGTATGGTATAGGGCTCTCGTGCGTCGGGTACAGTGTTCGAGTCTCGCGTTCGACATGTAAAATTTTTAATAATTAATAATTATTAATTATAATTATTCTTAAGGCGAGTGTGAGGTAAATTTAAGTGTTGTGTGTGACTAATGTATCTAACTCCATCATCTCCTCCCCCCTTGACCCATAAAATCGACCAATCAAAAAAAACTTCTTCATAGTAAGAAAAACCCTAAAAAGCGAAAAAAATGACCGAAAATATAAAAAAAAATAATACTTAATAGAAAAAAAAAAATTTTTTTTTGTTTACTTAATATTTAAAAAATTTTGTCCTAAAGTCGATATTTATATTTAAAATTTAAAAAGTAAATTAAAAAAAATAAGCATTCATTATTATTAATTTTTGCTTTATAATAAAAATAGCTAAATACAAAAAAAGGATTCAATTTGGATTCTTCCGTGCGAATTTAGTTTCTGAATTTCTGCCTAGTTAGGTAGCCAAATTCGGACCGAATGAGGCTTGGATAGTCACCAGCAAGTGTGGTTTCCAAACCACCGCCTAAATCGGAAGCCAAGGTAGGCCCAAACTCGCGACTGCGTTACTTCTGGGACGTGGGCCAACTTTGGCTTCCTGGTTCGGCGCGAACTTAGAATTCGGCATGCCTAATTCAAAACGAACCACCGCCGAACTTAAATTTCTGGTCGGGTAGTGTTAATTGGTTATTTTTTAGCCAACTGTGGACAATTTTCAAGACTTTGTTCATATCTCTTTGCACTACGTCCCAATTATCTCCCGCACACAGTATAGCAGTATCATCAGCATATGATAGAAGGTATTTTTGGTCTACAGCTCGAAAAATGTCATTAATATATAATAAAAACAATAGGGGGCCAAGTATTGTTCCTTATGGGACACCGATTCTTACATTTTCATGTTCACTGTAAACTCCCTTATATTTTACTGTCTGTACTCTATTTTCTAAATAATCTTTCATCAATTTATTAGCAACACCCCTTACGCCGTATCTTTCTAGTTTGTTCAGCAATATGTCATGATTTACAGTATCAAATGCCTTAGCTAAATCGAGAAAGGTAACAATTGTTCGTTTATCATAGTTTAAGTTGTCATATATATTTTGAATAAGATCAGCATGAGCATCACTTGTGCTCTTGTTTTTTAAGAAACCAAATTGTCTCTCATTAATTGTATTACATTCTGTTATAAAATCAGTCAAACGAAAATGTATGATTTTCTCTAGTACTTTGGCTAAATTTGATATCAATGAAATCGGTCGATAGTTACTGGGCTCATAGTAGTCACCATTTTTGTAAATGGGTACAATAACTGCCGTTTTTAGGGCACTGGGCCAAATACCTTCAGTTAAGCATAAATTAAAAATATGCTCTAAAGGTTTGCTAATACAATGTGCTGAGATTTTTAATACTTTACTATTTATTTCGTCCAGACCACCCGCTTTATCTTTTAGATTTTTAATCGTTTTAAATATTTCATTGGCATCTGTAGGTCTGAAGAAAATTGATTTACAATTGTTTTCTACTAAATCAGATGTCCTGCTCTTATTAGTTTTATCAACATTAATCTTTTTAGCTAAATTAAGCCCTATGTTGATGAAAAAATGAACAAAAACAACAGCAATATCTTTGGCAACAGTTACTTCTTTATCATTATATATTAATTTTTTAATGTCATTGTCTGCTTTGTTTTTCCTCCCTAATTTATTATTTATGTATTGCCATAGTTTCCTACTGTCACTACTGTTCTTGTTGACCTGTTCAGCATCATAGTTTTTTTTCGCTCTTAAAATTACTCTATTTAAAATTTTACAATAGTTTTTATAATTGTCTTTAAGTTTAGAGTTATTTTTATCAAGCTTCCATAAATTATATAAAGTTTCTTTAGTGTTACAAGATTTCACAATGCCCTTAGTTATACAGTTTTTCCTATGTAAACTAAGTTTGCCTTTATTTCTAGAAATATTTGGTTTTCTTTTCAGTGTTGCTTCTTTAATTAAATATTTTATTTCCTTAATTAACGCGTTTATTGCTATATTTGGGTCTTGTATATCAAAAATGTAATTAAAATCAGTTTTGTCGCATAGTTTTTTTAATTTGTTATAATTAATGGAAGTATTAGGGGCTTTAAAGATATTTTCTTTTTGCCAGTTAATTGTTGGAAAAATTGGATAGTGATCTGGAAAAACATTAGTGTATGTAAAAGAATTTGAGATAGCTGTTTTAGATTTAAAAAACTTATTATCAATACAAGAACCCTCTAGGTTACTTGGTCTAGTGATGCCACTAAAACAATTGACATAATTTAAACTTAGCATAATTTCAATGAATTGTTCCGATATAAAGTCCGTTTTAAACAGGTTGATATTAAAATCTCCAACAATACAGTGATTTTTGACATTTTTGTTTGAATTTAAATATTCTTTTAATTGAACATTAAAGTTTTCAACATTAACATCATGACATCTGTAAATACCAGTGATTTTTAGCGATGTTACCTGATTAATTCTTAATATAATTGATAATATTTTACACGGACCTATATTCTCGATAGTAGATGTATAAGATAGTGTAGATTTGACGTAGATCACCACTCCATCTGCCTTGTTGACATCTCCATGGTTGTAGTGCACAGTATAGTTATCAAGTTGGTAGTACTTATAGTAATCAAGTTTCCATGTTTCGGTACAAACAATAACATCCGGTTTACTGTCAAGTCTGTTTATTAAAGTTTCTAAGTTGTGATAATTGGCATTTAAACTTCTTACATTAACATGTAAAATTACAACATTACTGGATGTAAAGACCTGATTTAACTTGCTTAAACAGCTATATTGTGGGAACAATTTTTTTTAATGATAATTAACTAAATGTTTAAACAAATAGAAAAAATTTTTGAAAAAAAAGTTCCCGTCACGATAGGATATCTTAAATACTCATTAAATTCTGAGTAATTTGATACCTATATTGTGGGAACAATTTTTTTTAATGATAATTAACTAAATGTTTAAACAAATAAAAAAAAATTTTTGAAAAAAAAGTTCCCGTGCTGATAGGATATCTTGAATACTCATAAAATTCTGAGTAATTTGATACCTATATTGTGGGAAAAATTTTTTTTTATGATAATTAACTAAATGTTTAAACAAATAGAAAAAATTTTTGAAAAAAATATCCCGTCATGATAGGATATCTTTTCGATTCATTAAATTCTGAATCGTTTGATACCTATATTGTGGGAACAATTTTTTAAAAATTTCTCGGAATTTCCGAGCGCTCACTTACTGTTATAATTACTCCCCTACTTTCTCCGACGACGGTTGGAGGGGAATGGCGCATGCCCACAGTCTCGGAGCTGGGCATCGAGTCCCCGCAAAGCTCATATTTTTTTAAACTTTTTAATTGAATTTTTGCAATAAAAAAAATTTTTTTTTTAAATTTTGTTTTTCACATCGATTTTTTGTAGTTTAAAAAATTTTTTAATGAAGGAAAAATAATTTTTTTTTAATGTTAACTATTTTTTATTGCAGAAATTCGAAAATCTAAAAATTCGATAAATAAATTCAAAAAAATTTTTTTCAGCTTAGCTGATTTTTTTGCTTATAAAGGACAACAATATCTACATCTTAAAAAAAAAAAAAAAAAAAAAAAAACAAGTAAATCGAAAGATTTTTTGCGGAGTTATAGCTATTTGTTTATAAGTGCTCAAGTGGAACCGCGTGTTTTTCCATTAAAAAATTAATATTTCGCAAACTATTAGTCGTAGATACATTGGATTAGGCTCATTTTGTTCCTTATTTTATTCTCTAAATTTCATACGCAGCATGTCTCGACTAATTTTGGATAGTTTCCGAGATATTTTAATCCAAAGCTACTTGCAAAATTGCTATTTTTTAAACAATTGAATTTCCTCGAAATTTTTTTTTTAAAGAATGATCTACATATTTTTCTGAGTATTTAAAAAAAAAAATCCAATTTACCCCATTTACATTGGAAGTCGTAAACAAACGACCTAATATTTCCCTGCCGACTGGACTACTAGGACGTCAGGACAACGAGAGAGATTTTTTTGGTGACAATTGCGAGGTATCGAATTTTAGGGCGTTACTAATTTCCACTCATTGGGGCAAATAAATATCCAATTATTTGTCTATTTTCTTGGGCCCTTACCCTCGCTCTTAAATTTGTCTACAAATGTTGCATGAGTCCCTCTACTTGGGTCAGAGTGCAGCATACTTTCTTACTTACTCTTATGTTCTATTATTCATCTTTGTGTTTGTGTATACGTAAGCGCATTTACGCAGAGACAAACACATACATTTGTACTGTCTACATTAATTTATTTATTTAAATCGTATAAATAAACATGTACTCAAATCTAGCATCTCTTACGTTTTCTTGAATTTAATTATTTATTTGTAGAAATATTTCTGTTTTGTCGTTTTATAAATTTGTTGTATTATTTTAGAATTTAATTGTTTAATATTTGTTTATTTTAAATTATTTAACTTTCAAGTTCTATTTTTTTTTTATTTGTTTCTTATTTCATATTTAATTTTCATGATCTAAAAATTATTTCAGAAAGTACATTATTAAAATTTATTTCGATACCCTCGCGACCCTATGGTCACTCTGGAATCACTCTGGAACCAGCGTCAGAGTGGAAACAGTTTGAAAATATATTGGTTCCAGTATGTTTCCAGAATGGGTTTGTGCGCTGCTTTCAGAGAGGTTTCAAAGTAAACCCAGAATGTTTGCAATGTTTTTCCAAGATAGAAATTAAATGGTTCCGAAATGGATTTTAAATGGAATCAAAGTGTTTTCAGAGTGTAATAAGAAAAATTTCGCAGCGGATCCAAAATTGTTTTAAAGTGGTTCACCTATTGATTTCAAGTAAATCACATTGGATGCAGTAGTGGGTCCACAATAGAATCAAAGTAGAACTAGAGTTTCTATAATGCATATATATTCAGCAATAAAATTTTCGTTTTAATTATTATTCAGGAAGTTTATAAGTTGATAAAATATTATTTAATTATTATAATTGTATTTTGAATTTTATCTAAGCATATGTCATGATTTATTTACCATTCTTCGTTATAAGAATGGCAAAGAATACGTTTGAATCAATCGGAAATAAATCGGAATTAAGTCTAATATAATTAATGATCGGTTATGAAATCATTAGTTATCGCTATTTTTGTCGTTATATTTACAACAACCGATCCGTATAATTGCAACAGATTGGAAATTTTGTATTATTCTAAAAAATCACGATGTAAAGAAATTACTATAAATGTGACAAATAAATATATTATTTATTGTTATGAGATCATCTAAATCCAAAAAATTCAACTAGCATGAACGCTTCATGCATTGTAGTAGTAAATTAATTACCGGAATTTTTTAAATTTGCCTAACAAAAAAAAGTTTGCGCGCCAAATTGATGAAAAATTCAATTTCAAAGTAAAAGATTTTTTGATAACATTTTTCTTAAGAAACGATACTTGAAATAAAGCCCTAAAAGTTATAAAAGATGTAGTAAAAAAAATTAGGAAAACGGTTGACCCTGAAGGCCATCCCTGCAACTTCCCGCTACTTTGGTAATAAAGCGCTCAAAATTGCACTTATTACGTTTTTGAGCTCTTCGAGCTCAAAAATATAATTTTCGTGTAGTTTTTTAATTAGATATGATCATACCTGGCTGTTCGCTGGGTGAAGCATGAGCGAAGTATGCGGGTCAAGCATTATTACGATAATCCCAAACAGGATTATCCATTAAACTCCATTTATTATCATATATAAGTTATATATAATCAGATCTGATAATATATAGGTCTATATATAATTCCAAAATTCTCAAATAATTTTAATAATACATGAATAAAGAACTAAAAATTACATTCCATGATAAATTAATAAAGCATACACAAAAGATTTTTTCATTTGTCATAATATTGCATGAAGAAGAATAATAATATCAATTCCATATTGTATTTAAAAAATAAAAAAAAAAATTTCTTTTTGTAAATTTTAAGCCGGATAAAACACGGTAACCGATTGGTTACGACAACAGTAATTTTTTTTTGTTTCTTAAAAATGTAGAGTAATTCGAAAAATATGTAAAATTTATTTATTTTCATTTAATAAATAAAAAAATTGATTTTTTAAATAAAAAATTCTAAAATATCAATTTCTCAATTAAAAAAAATTTTGTGAGAAATTGAAAAGTACATTATTAATTGAAGAGTTTTAGAGCAACTTAGAAGATTTTTTTTTATAAATTCATAAATTTTACCATTTTTATAATTTATACCGTAAATCTGCCTTTAAATATATTAAATAGAAAAAATTAAAAATGTCGCATTACAGATACCATAAAAGGGCGTATAATAAAAATTTTTATTTTGGGAATCAATTTATTTTTACCTGAAACGTCGAGAAATGCAAAAAAAATTTTTTCCAAACTAAACATTTTATTGGACAGAAAAAAAATTGAATTTTTATTATACGTCCTTATGGTTCCTGGGTGCCATATGGGCGTTTAATTTTTATACGTCCTTATTGCATCTGTAACGCGACATTTTAATTTTTTATTAATATATTTAATGGCAGATTTACGGTATAAATTATAAAAATGGTAAAATGTATGAATTAAAAATCTTCAAAGTTGCTCCAAAAACTCTTCAATTAATTATGTACTTTTCAATTTTGACAAAATTTTTTTAATTGAGAAATTAATATTTTAGAATTTTTTATTTAAAAAATTAATTTTTTTATTAATTAAATAAAAATAAATAAATTTTACATATTTTTCAAATTCTCTACATTTTCAAGAAACTTAAAAAAAAAATTACTGTTGTAGAGCCAATCGGTTACCGTGTTTTATCCGGTTTAAAATTTACAAAAGTAAATTTTTTTTATTTTTCAAATACAATATGGAATTGATATTATTGTTCTTTTTCATGCAATATTATGCTAAATAGAAAAATCTTTTGTGTATGATTTATAAATTTATCATGAAATGTAATTTTCAGTTATTTATTCATGTATTATTAAAATTATTTGAGAATTTTGGAAAAAATTAAAAATATTCAATGAAATATTTATAAATCTGACAACATATTAATTAGTTACAAATAAAAGACATTACCATGGAGCAATCACATGTTCCGCACTGTCGAAACTAGTATTAAAAGTCTTCGATAGATGGCGTATGGCCGCAGAATTGTTCCCTTTCTAGATACTTGACTTTGAAGTGTTAAGTTAAAAAGAGTAGAATTTTTGTACTCTAATACAGAGAGTATCTTTTTTTGAATAAAGTTGTACAAACAACTAAAATGAATGTTGTATCAACTTTATTATAAATATAACTTTATTTATCACTTTTACTTAGGCTTCAGGTTTGTCCACATCTTGGTATGGCCATATCAACCCTGATCAAGTCTGATATTGCCAATTTTATATTGGGCCTGCTCAGAGTATTTTTTTCACGGGATATAAATTATATCATATAATTAGATATGATTAGATCTTGGCCATTTTTGGATCATATATAGACGATTATGCATGATTATATATAATTAGACAAAATCTTTTTTCATCGGGAATGCTATGCATAATTCAAGAAAACACATTGTATCCATTCAAGAAAAAGTATAAATTCA